>NC_090267.1:434360557-434410557 GCF_040414725.1 Anabrus simplex
ATCATATTATCATCACCATCATCAAATTTGTACTACAGTTACCTTCAAGTTATGTGTCAATTCTTAAAATTATTTCATAGTTCCTATAATTATATCAGTTTCGTGTAGTTGCTAATCTTGGTTTAATGTATGAGAAGGCTTTATAGCCTTAACTATGCCAAGCAAAACAAGACAAATAAATAAAGTAACTACATACATACATAAAAAAAACCATACACACACACATATATATAAACCAGTCAACCAATCAATAGCTCACTCACTAACTAATTGCATCTTTCCTCATGTTGAACACTCTACACTTCCGCAATTCCAATTACATGCAGGATTATATCATATGGTGCAAGTAGGGGCAAAAGATCTCTATAGGTCGATGCCCCGAACAAATAGCATTAAAAAAACTAATTGCATAAAAAAGTTGAAGACTCATTGCAAAAATGAAACAAGATATAAAATTCATGCTCTCTGGATTGATGACAGTTTGTTGGCTCTCATTCAGAGAAGAGTTATTTTTCCCTCAAAATTAATGATTATCATATGAATATAATAAACTAAGAAATGTTATACTACACATAAAGATAATATGTTACTTTCTACAACTGTTCTGCAAGAATAACAAACAAATAAGTACTACTTTTTGCACACAACATCTAATATTTGGTTGCATAGCCCTTTGCATTTATCACGGCTGCACACCTTGCAGGCATGGACTGAATAAGGTGTCATATTTTATTCTTAAGAATACTGTCCCAGTCACGTGGAAGGTGTTCAAGAACTCTTGTTTGTTGGTGCATACCTTTATTCTAACACTTTGTCAAGTAGGTTCCACATGTGTATCATCATCCTCCTCCTCCTTTCCCCTATCCAACTCCCACTGGGTCAGGGCATTTATGGCACTTCTCCACCTTTCTTTTTCCTTCCACCATTCCTCTTCCATCATTTTGTCCCAGTCCACATATCTTCTCTTGCATTCCCCTTTATTGAATTGATCCACCTTGTTCTAGGTCTCCGCCTCTTTCCCTCGAACTTCATCTCCGTCACCTGTTGTGGTATTCTTTCCTCTTCCATTCTCTTTGCATATCCAAACCATCTTAGTTTACTCCTATCAATTCTCGTTTTAATCAAATGATCGACATAAAATTATTTCTCTTGAGAAAGCTGCCCTGAATGAGAGTATTTCTTTACATTTTAAATTATGAACTTTACAACCAATTACATGGGGTTTACATTTTGTAGGGTGGTCAGATATGATTCACTCCAGCTCGCAGTGTTTTTAATATGGGTGAGCCTGTGCTCCTATCACTTCTCTCATTTAGGTTTTCCATTCCAACCTCCAGCTCCTTTCTAACATCTTCATTTCTCAGTCTGTCTTTCCTTGTCTTTCTTATCACACTTCTTAGGTATTTCATTTCGCTGGCTTGAATTCTACTCTCCTCCCTACTTGTCACTGTCCAAGTCTCAGCCACATATGGTATGCCTAAACTTGCCACATATGTTCTATAGGGTTCAAAATCAAATCCAGACTACGACCTGGCCATTGAAATGAATTGGCGTATGGCTTTTAGTGCTGGGAGTGTCTGAGGACAACGGCTCGCCAGATGCAGGTCTTTTGATTTGACTCCCGTAGGTGACCTCTGCGTCTTGATGAGGATAAAATGATGAAGACGACACATACACCCAGCCCCAGTGCCAGAGAAATTAACCAATTATGGTTAAAATTCCCAATCCTGCTGGGAATCAAACCCGTGACCCCAGTGATCAAAGACCAGCACGCTAACCATTCAGCCATGGAGCCGGACACTTGGCCATTGTAACATGTTGATTGTTTTCTACTCAAGGTACTCTTGCTCACATTCAGAGCAATGTTTAGGATCACTATTGTGCCAAAAAAGAAAGCCATTGTAGTGGCATATGTTGTTTAACATTAGGTAAGATATTACTGTCCAAATTGTCCCCATAGCTAGGGGACCTTTAGCAGAGAAATATCCCCATAACATGATGTTATCTCCTCCATGTTTTATGGTCGGAATCTGGTAGTGTTGATTAAACCTTTCACTTGTAAGGTGATTAAAGTATCAAATTCCATCTGAAGATACCAAATAATACATCAAATTAAACTTCCTTTCACCACTCTATAATATCTTAGACTAGTCATGGAATGTCCAGCTGCATCATTCTGTTGCAAAAACAAGTCTCTTCCTTCCGTTAGATGAATTAACGAAGTCCTTCTTGCACAGACAGAGAGTAAGCAGACCCTCTTCTTTCATCTGACATATTGTAGCAGAAATATGGACATCTACTCCATAGTTTTGCCTCAGATCAGCAGCAGTTTGTTGTGCTGACATCCAAAGATCTGCTACTACTTGTCTCCTCGAAGTTCTATCTACTCTTCTAGTTGTTGTGGACATCACCTCAGTCTTTTTTCTTTTTGTATCATAAAGATACCAGTTGTCTAGATATTCCAAAAGCATGAACAATTTCTGCCTGCAACATCCCCTCCATCAGAGATAATATTACTGCTTTCCTAAAATTTATGGAGTATTCCTTATGTATATGTTTTGCCATAATTATCATATGTTTAACCATACATCTATAAAATAACAAACATTGCAATTGCCAGAGAAGGATAACACTGATTATATCAACAGATGTTAACACCGCTATTTAAATGTTATTGCCACATTCTGCAACAATAAGTTGTTTCTGCTGCACTGTGGTAAAACACTACAACCTCCCTGCACCATGTTGTCCTACATATTCTGTGTCATGCTGTGTGTGTGTGTTTTTTTTTTTTAAATCTAAATCAGAAAAATAAATTACAACACAACATACAAGAATAATTCTTTGGAGAAGTAGGCAGGCAGGCAGGCAGGCATGCACAGAAGACTCATGTTGCACTTACACAAGATGTAATGAGGAATTTGCACACATTGAGAGCTGTTCGGATTGGATTTGGATCCATCTGTATAGAAGTGGCATAGTAGGTGACGCCCCGAGGAACATAATGACTGTCAAAGTTCAAGTGCTGAAATATAACAATAAAAGATTTGCAATGACACTAGAAATGTAAGTAGCATAATAATGAAGCAGAAATTTACTAACCATACCATAGTTAGCTAACCAGATGAAAGAGAAAGTAGGTAAGTCATGGAAAGGAACAAACATGTGCATATCAAATCATATGTAGAAAGATAGGATTAATGACACAAACACATACAGGAAAAACACAATGACAGGTCAGTGTGGTGAAGTGGGAGAAATAGAAAGAAAATACAAAAGGACAAGGACAACCTCCACAGCTTCACACACCACTGCCTTAAAATAGATTGGCTTTCCTCATCATCCCCAGTTCTTCTACATCCAATCCTTCTCAGCCTAAGTTATCTGAGTCATGAGTTACCATACATAATGAAAATAACACAAAGCCACAATTGTGGAGATTTCATATAGGCTGACTCCTTAAGAGAAATTATAACTCTGTTAGTGTATTGTCTCTCTCTCTCTCTCTCTCTCTGCCATGGTTTTATTCTTTCCTTCTTTGGCACTACTTACATGTCAGATACATCAAAACATTAAATTATCGTGAAATATAATTGCTAACTCATTATAACAATAAATAATTTATACATATAGAAAAAATATTACAATATCTAGAAGAATTATTTTGAATAATGATGCTTGAAAGAAAAGAGTGGCAAGTAAGGTTAATTTCTGTAGTTTCCAATATTTTCGGTTTAAATTTAACTTCTCATCATGACAAGCAAAGTAAGAAGAAATGAATTAAAAACATATAAGAACGTATGAAAATGAAACTCCACAGCCTGTTTCCAGTCATTCGACCAGCTCAGGAATGGAATAGATGAAGCCCCCATCGAGTGGCGATGATAGGAACTGTGCCGGCTGCTGAAGCTTGTCGCACTCCTCTGGGGCAATGATTAATGAATGACAAATGAAATGAAATGGTATTGGAGAGTGTTGCTGGAA
The DNA here is from genome assembly GCF_040414725.1 of Anabrus simplex. Lineage (NCBI taxonomy): Eukaryota > Metazoa > Arthropoda > Insecta > Orthoptera > Tettigoniidae > Anabrus > Anabrus simplex. The sequence continues at coordinate 434,364,542 of NC_090267.1, forward strand.
TGAAAGATGACAGGTAAAACCGGAGTACACAGAGAAAATCCTGTCCCACCTCCACTTTGTCCAGTACAAATCTCACATGGAGTGACCGGGTTTTGAAACACGGAACCCAGCAGTGAGAGGCCGGCGTGTTGCCGCCTGAGCCACGGAAGCTATAAGAATGTATAATATTCCCTCATTTAATTTCAAAATATTTTTGTCAAAAATTATTCTACATTATAGTTTTATCATTATAATGTACTTTGGACTAAGCCATTACACAATTATCATGGATGCCACCACATCGTTTGCATGAAGTCTTAAAAAGTCCTTCAGGAAAATACCAGTGGGAATCCAGTGTGCCATACGGTTCAGTTCATAGGACAATTAATGTGGTATAACGGCAGTCATGGAAACCACACTCTGTCCAAGAGTTGACGCAGGAGGACCGTAACATCAGGATGGAGCTAGCTGAATGCATGCTAGCATGGATCGAAAAGGAACCCGGTATCTTGAATAACATTCTGCGGTCAGATGAAGCAGTGTTGCGTGTGGATGGGTTCATCAACAGCAGTTTTCTCTGTGTGGTTTGGAACTGTTGAAAGCCATGGTTATGGAAGAGTGTGCATGCTTGCCTGAGGACATGCTGAAACAGGTGGCAGGGAACTTTCAAACACACCTGCAAAAATTAAAAATGTTGCAGTTACTGCATTTTTAATAGACTACTGTCAATGAGACCAATTCCCTTTAACTCCTGCAGACATGGGGGGGGGGGGCATTTAAATGCCCAGCAGACAGATCTGAATGGGTTAAATTTAGGCAGAGTTTGCAGAAATAATAATAATTAAAAATGATATTGTTAAGAGAGAAAAAATGTTCCCATAGGAAAATCATCAAAGAAGACAAGGTGCTTAAATACATTAGACTTGTGCTGGTAGTTTGATGAACACAAAAAAGAATACCTGTAAACAACATTTCCAGCACCATGGCATCTCCAAAAGGATGCTGCTAGTGGGATATAAAACCAATAACTAGAAACACTATTATTTCTAGTTTGTTTTCAATGCTGTTTATGTAGTGCTAAAAAAGGTAAAAGCAGTATAATAACCCATTTGAGATCTTCTTCTTGCAGCTTATCCTGTTTCATACAGTGTTGCTGTTTTTAATTAGTCTCTCATATTTCTTTCTGCCCTTTGCCAGTTCCTTCTCCTAGATCTTTCTCCTTGAGGTCTTCTCGGATAACTCAAGCCATCTTTTCTTACGCTATCTTCTCATCCTTTTGCCTTCAACTTCCCTCAATCTCACAAGCATCCTTCGGTCACAGAGCACTCCTGTTATTTCTTCCTAGTTTTCCCCAGACAGCCTGAATCCAGCTACTTACTTGTTTCTTTAAGTTTCCACCCTCTTTGATAACAATTGATCCCAGGTACTTGAAGCAGTCCATCTTTTGATGTTGTCTCCATCTAGCCTCAGGCCATTTCCACCTTCTCTGATCTGAAGATAAAGATATTCAGTCTTACTTCTGATTATCTTTAGTCGTCTTTCTTCCAGAACAGTTCTCCATTTCACTAGTTTCCCTTCTGCCGCTAGATGTCGAAAGGGAAGTCTCTTTATTAATGTTGAAATTGGTTAACGCCAATATACAAGAGACTACAATCGCTCCTTCCAGCTAATATTTAACACAGCTGCTTACCATCAAGCACTCTTCACTTGTGCTTTTAGAAGACTACAGTTTTATCTCTTCACACGATAGTTACAACAGTCTCACCATTTTTATATTATTATAAACTCCACTTGTTCTAAGCAGCAGAAACGTCTCTTTACTATTTTTAAAATTGTGTTTAAACTCCACTCAGAGTTATTAACTACATTCTTCATCATTATCCTGGTGCTTGAACTGTTCAAAACCCGATAATTTTATCTAACACCCTCAACCATCACAAGGCCCCGCTTTACTTGTTCCAACGTAACAATTTGATTATAAACTTCACTTGAAGTGAGCAACGGTAACGTCTCTTTACTAGCTTTAATATGTTTTAATACTCCGTTTGGAATTATCAACCACATTTTTTTCTTTTATCATTATTCTAACGCCCTCAACCTCCACAGGGCGCCACATTACAAGGTTTAACGTAACAATTTACGTTCTTATAAAATTACCAGTATACAATTTGTTACCAATTTTTAAACAAGGACATTCAAGAAAGTGTATAAATTTACGACTATTTGTTTTTTGTTTTTTAAGACTTTATTAAGGCTTCATTTTAAGAATATCATAACTATTGTTAACCATTTGCTCACCATTTGAAGCACATTTCCAACATCATCCTCACATTCATACGTAATTTTAATACAATCAGGTACTTGATTAATTACCTTTCAGATTGAGATTAAGGCTGAAGATGCCCTTAATTAAAGGGCAAAACATGTCCCTATAATTTTATTCAAGATTTAATTTCTTAATATGTATTGAATAGGTGGAATAAATAAATGTTAATATTTATTTGACTTCATTGTACATTTCAATACAGACCAAAATATGAGAATTATAACATGTAAAATAAGAAAGGATTTAGCATCGATCCCTGATGGACTCTCACTTTCACTTCAAAATTCTCTGAAGCTGCTTACCTATTTGAGATCAAGTGAAGAAAATTACAAGTTAAGAGACCTTTTCATTAAATATTTTGACATCTCAATGCTTTGTGACTGTGTTTACTCATCAGTCAATTTATAACTGTTCAGTTCTTCAGTCTGACGAAATTAATTTTGAATAAATAAATGTATAAACTATCTGAAAATAAAATATCATCTATTCAAGAAAAAAATTGTAACAAAATTACACCTGAAAAAAACTGTTCTTTTTAAACTTGTAAGTCAACAGTTAGTTTTAGATTCTAAGCTTAAAAGACAATCTCAGTCCTTAGTGCAAAATAGCTTGTTACATATTAAATGTCCAAATATAAACAAGGTGATGATTAAGAAAGAAGGACTTACAGCAATGATTTCTCGGAAGTAGAACTCACTGTCATTGTTGCTAAGGACCCCACCAATATTGAAATATGTAGGGTTCTTGGACTCAGCCACAAGATATGGAGGCATGAACAGAGCTGCCAGTATCACCAACAGAAACAGGGCCAGTAAGTTCATGTTTGCCTGAAAGGAAAATTTACAAGTTATAACAACATTACATCAGTACAGTGTCTGCAACAGCTGTTCGTAAAGATCTACTCACCACAAAGGAGCTGTGATAACAGGGAAATCAGTATAACTTCCTCTTTAAACCATAATCATCACCTCAGACAGCAAAATAACCAACGACAAAAACTGGGTGATAATTAATTTAATATCATGAGGTTTAAATAGTTAGTACCTGCTTCTCTGTTGACTGTTGAAGCCATTAAGGATGCAATGTCAGTAGATAAGACAGATATACAGCCACTTTAGTGAACTTGAAAACTTTTACATTGTTGACACATGAGAACAGAGCAGTGGTTTGCAAACTTCTGACAATGACAGAAAGGTAGCCTATATGAAAATCTTGCTTTTCATAATGTACTGTACATAAATTACACCTAATGCCTTAAATAATGTCCTTTATTTCAACAACACTATTTTATTTCAATAAACACTTAAATTTATCATTCTCACAGCTAAAATATATTTGAATTTACATAATACATACATTCTTAACATTCTTTAGTCACCTGTTTTTGTTTTGACTAACTATGGGCCAGGTTAATTTGAATTCAGCATCATCTGTTTCTGGGCTTTAATCCTTGCCCAGTATGGTACTTCTCCATCCTTTCACTCTGCCATATCCTCCTTTCTTCTGTCCAAAGCACTTGGGTACGGAATCTAATCTTTTTCCTTGAAACTTCTTGGTGGCCTTGATCCTCAACTTGTAAGCATTCCCTGTTGCTGATTTCTGTTACTTGTATTCCTATTTCTTACAGGTCCTTCTTCACCTCCTGATACCAGCCCACTGACTGTAATTTTTCTGATCTCAAAAAATATTTTCTGACTGATCAGTCTTCCCGGATTCGTTGTATAGATACGTCTAAAGAACATGGCTCTCTTCTTCCAGATGGTATCTGAGATCTTTGCCACCTTGAGAGATAATTCTTGGTTTCTTTTCTGTCTATATGATCCATCCTCTGTTCTTTGGGGTCCGATAATCTTCTTCAGAAGCTTTCTCTCCACCAGTTCCAACTTCTTGACCAATTCTGTTTTTATCAGGTTCAAACATTTAGGTACATATAAAGCCTCTGAGAAGATCACTGTCTGGTAGCGTAATTGTTTCATTTACAAGAGATCAAGTTGAAAGTACACAAGTCCTCTGTATCAAGTGTGTAGTGAAATTAGCCGTTTATGTGGCAGTATTAAGACAGCAGTAGGAATTGATTGAAACTTCTTAATTTACTGTTTTAATTTTTTGTTGTTGTATAACATTTTATTTTGTTTGGACCTTTTGCACTTGGAAGAATTCTGTCTTAGAAACTCTTTTTTATGTGTTGTATCAAAATTATCATTTATCTGTGAATTTTAATATTTTCGTTTGTTATCAAAATTTGTGAAACGGCTACACGTGCAGTTCTAGAAGCGCGTTTCCTGTTACAGGTACGTAAACAGACTTTTTTTCGAACATTTATCAGCAAGAAGGAAAAGAGTTTTGATTGGAGAAAAGATGAAATGTAATTGGTGAATGTGAAAGTCGAGGGTAAATTCTAAATTCTCATTGGTTCCTTTTTGGTGGGTGCACCATTTCCTGTTTTTGGATCTAAAGGCGGGATTCCACTGAGGCAACATTTGGGCGACATGGAGCATGCGGCTGGCAACAAATGTTGCTCTTTGTAGCATGCGGCTTGTTGTCAGTCGGGCACAAAAGATGTGGTATGCTACATGTGTTGCCGGGTGTAGCATGCGTCACTTGTGGAGACTTGTCGCCAACTACAAACGTTATTCCATCAAGGCAACCAAGACAACAGTTCCTCACTCGACTTTGACCGGCTGGTGACAGCTATACTTCCTTGTTTCGAATTTCTCAACCTATCATCTCACGAATCATCCCGGAAATGTGCATGGCGCGGAGTGATCCAAGCTGATAAAACATGGAGCCCTTGGCAAACAAACCAAGTCGGAATTTTCAAGAGGCGAAAGCCATTAGTGATGATTTTTTGGAATACTTTGTCAGATGAACGTCGTGTACCATTACAGAATCTGTATGCCTAGAGGTACGGGAAGATTTAGAAACTTCTTGTTCACTGGAATTTAATGATATTTTAAAATTTAAAATGTAGTAGTTTTAAGCAGAATATCCTAACCCTATTTTGATTATTTTACCCCCTTATAGTTCACATTTCTAATACAGTTATACTAGGCTAATGAAAGATAATTCGTGGCAACTATGACAATAAGTAGACAAAAATACCATGGCACTACAGCCCTTGAAGGACCTTGGCCTACCAAGCGACCGTTGCTCAGCCCGAAGGCCTGCCGATTACGAGGTGTCGTGTGGTCAGCACGACGAATCCTCTCGGTCGTTATTCTTGGATTTCTAGACTGGGGACGCTATCTCACCGTTAGATAGCTCCTCAATTCTAATCACGTAGGCTGAGTGGACCTCGAACCAGCCCTCAGGCCCAAGTAAAAATCCCTGACCTGGCCGGGAATCGAGCCCGGGGCCTCCGGGTAAGAGGCAGGCATGCTACCCCTACACCATGGGGCCGGCAATAAGTAGACAGAGTGAGGAAGAAAAAGACTATGATGAAACAGTGTTGGAAGACTGCGTAATTAGAGTAGCGGCGAAGAATATCCGAATAAAAAGTAGATTAATTGTTGTGTGCTAACAGTGTAGAAAAGAGAACCATTTGCTGTAATGCTATTAAACGACGTGTTTACGAGAAATCCATAGGCATGGAAATGCCATAATATACTGATATGTAGATTTATTATTATTATTATTATTATTATTATTATTATTATTGTACAATAATGTTATTGGCTTCAAGTCCCATTAACTACTTTCACGGTTTTCTGAGTCGCCGAGGTGCCGGAATTTAGTGCAGCAGGCGTTATTTTACGTGCCAGTAAATCTACCGACACAAGGCTGACGTAGGTCTACTAGAACACCTTCAAATACCACCGGACTGAGTTAGAATCGAACCTGCCAAGTTTATTATTGTTGTTGCTGTAGTTAGTACTATGATGTCATTAAATTCTATTTTAATAGTTATCTCTAATTTATTTATTTCTAGTGCAAACTATTGCCAGTACTAATAAGGATAAAACCAGGAACTGAATAATAATAATAATAATAATAATAATAATAATAATAATAATAATAATAATAATAATAATAATAATAATAATAATAATAATAATGGCTTTACGTCCCACTACCTACTTTTACGGTTTTCGAAGATGCCGAGGTGCCGCAATTTAGGCCCGCAGGAATTCCTTTAAGTGCCACCAACACGAGGCTGACGCATTTGAGCACCTTCAAATACCACCGGACTGAGCCAGGATCGAACCTGCCAAGTTGGAGTCAGAAGACCAGCGCCTCAACCGTCTGAGCCACTCAGCCCGCTGGGCATTGAATAAATCACAATTTTATTTACAAAAGTTCATAAGCAGTTAACTTATTTCATTTATTAGAAGAAAACAGTAGCATAAAATCAATTCATCTCACGTTCCTCATTGTAACTTGACGTTTGGAGCATCGATGTCAAGAAGAAAGGCAAGTAGATTATACGCGAACCACAGATTTCTTCTCAATGGAAAAGCAACACCAGTTTTCATTTTCTGAATTTTTTATGCTCTCGGTGGAAAGCTGAACGCATTTTTAAAATTTTCTTCAGTTCGTGGACACTGCAGTCATATTTTTCTGGGGACCGTTTTGACATATACTTTCTTTTCTACTGTTTTTATAATCACTCAATGTTACATTCCGCAATTCCGGAGCATTGTGATAATCCCCAATTAAATTCGCAGTGTTTTCAATAGCTCACTTCATCTTGTTGCACGGAAATTGTAGCACCGATCCACACACTGTTGGATCCATTGCGACACTGTGCGACAAGCATATTTTTGAGGCATGCGGCACCAGAGAGTGTTCGACAGATGGCAACATGTCTCATGCCACACAGCCGCACGCTACATGTCGTGCCGTGTTTCCTCAATTGAAAGTCGACTGCAGCATGCTTCACTGTCGCATGCTCCATGTCCCCCAAATGTTGCCTCAGTGGAATCCCGCCTTTACGCCGCTCCTTCCTTAGCAGCGAGATAGGATCTCTGCTTTGATCATCTGACCATCTTAGAGAGCGGACGTGCTCCTCCTTCGGTCCCGTCATGGGATACCTGATCCCAGACCAACTCCACGTTCTTGCCTGTTTCTATGTTTATTTCGATGTTTAACTCCATTTAAATGTAATAATTTATTTTTCTTGTGCAGGAGTTTATCCTCGAGACTCACGTTCACTGCTAAAATTTGTCGAAATGGTTTAGCTTTTCAGCTAAGATCTTCTACCTTTTATTTTGGAGGTAATTCCATTTTTTAACCTTGTAATTAATAATGTACCGTAATTAACTTATCCCTCGGGTTTGCCTCCCTGTATTTCCGTGTCGCCTTACATAAGTACTTAAAGTCTATGCTAATTATCTGAAGTGTTTTAGGTAGTGATGCAAGTTTACTGTACCTCTGTGTTTGGTCTTATTTCTTCTTTGTGTAGATTGGGATTAGCCCTCATTTTAATCGTCTTGTATCGCTGGATAATTTACTTCCATTCAAACCTGTGATTAAATTTCTTTTGTGGATTGCGCATGTCTGCAGGCACGGTTAACACGTAAATTTACCTTTTGTAAATAACCTACTGAGTTTTTGACTTGTTCTTTCTATTATGAGTTTTGCTTTGTTTCCTTTTTTTCTTGAAATAAATGTGTGTAATCCAAGGGCAATTATCCTCTACATTTTCCTCCTTCGCAAAAGACTACGTTCCACTACATCTAAGGTTTCCATGCTTTTTTCCACATCCATGTTATAGTTGTTACGTTTCCTAACCTGTTGTTTACGTTTTGTTTTGCAATGTTTTTTTCAATCTTAAATTCGAAGCCAATTATATTATAAATAAAAGAAGAAGAAAACCTTAAGTTTTGATTTTACTGTGTTTAAACAAATACGTTAATACACTAATACTGGACAGCTCTATCTCAACAGCATTGAGTGGAGTGCGAATAGCGATCGTGGTGACATCTAGCGTGTTGGTGTGAACTGTATACTTGTCTATGCTACAGTTGAGAGGAATGCATCTACACTAATTGGAAATATTTTTTGTTAAAATAATTGAACAATCGTAATAATTAAGGATGACATTTTAAAATATGAAATGCCTCGTTCATAAACCCCCAAATGAGCATTACGTCAGCCTCACCTTTTGCTATATCTTAAAAATTATAAAGCATAATGTGTATGAGGATCCACCCAGCCTCTGGGAAGAATATTTTAACAACTACTCTCTCCTCATCTGTCCTTTTCCCAATTACATGGCACAGCACTTTGTATGGACTTCGCCTATTTTTACGGCCGGGTGCCTATCCTAACAGCAATCATATGTGGAGGGGTATATAGGTACCGTGCTCACTATTGCCTGTTTCTGTGGTTGTTTCTCGTGTGATGTATTAAATATATTTGAAGATGCGTATGAAATAATAATAATAATAATAATAATAATAATAATAATAATAATAATAATAATAATAATAATAATAATAATAATAATAATAATAATAATAATAATAATAATAATAATAATAATAATAATAATAATAATAATAATAATAATAATAATGTTCTTACAGTAAAAAAAGGCGGACCGGATCCCAAACTCATGGCTTTCAATTTTCAATTTCAAGACTACGGCAATAAACATTGCGCTACAGGTCCATAGGTTCTTGATTGTGAAATTTATGGTACTGTTTAACAATGATGCCCCTCAAGTTTGAGTATGGTTAATTTGTTAATGTTATTGGTTTTACGTCCCACTAACATTTCAGTACAGTATTTGATTGATTTCTTAATATAAGGGGGCAAAGAATGTATCCTCAACACAGATGCGAGGCCATTACTCCTTTTTAATACTTGCGTTCCTTATCAGTTCCCATGCCATTATGTTGCTGGGTAATTTGTTCAGCGCATAACACTTTTCTTGGAATATAACTGCAATGTAAGATTATTTAGTGACAAATACGTATACAGTCATGATATACAACACGCAAATGCGCCAAGAAACATACCGATGGCAATATGTTATTGAAGAGTTGGTCACACCAAGCCATGTAGGTAGCAGGACTAACAACTTTCTCGCTGAAAACAGAAAGCTCTCCGGTATTGGTGTATTGCAGTATTCCATAACGTTATTATTATTATTATTATTATTATTATTATTATTATTATTATTATTATTATTATTATTATTATTATTATTATTATTATTATTATTATTATTATTATTTTATTTGTGTAATCAAACAGTACCGTAACGGTTACATTGCTAGCCAAGACCGTGGTTTTGTAAACGAAGGATTAATAGATGATAATTGACCCGAACTAACCCTAAAATTAGGTAAAATTGTAAATTCAACTTAAATACCAATCTTGTATTTTTTTTCCCCTTCCTTTCATGATGTCTCGAGCCGTTCTTACTCCTTCTCATTTGAGGAAGGATGAATATACGCTACGAACTCCGGATTCGTAACGTAAATCCTGCAAGGACTGTTAGGGACGATGTGAGTTTATTAGCTTCTTCTCTTTGTATTGTATTGTATTGTATTGTATTGTATTGTATTGTATTGTATTGTATTGTATTGTATTGTATTGTAGGCTATTTTATTTCATCCAACTGATCATATAGTGATATGGGACACGTCAATAATCATATTTACAATCACAAAGGATAGCACAGTAATATACATGCCACGGGAAATAAAGAGAAATATACAGTGTGGTAAAGAGGCACATATTTAAAAAAAAGCGATACATAAGTTAATTTTCTAGAGCTAAGTATTCTTCAATAGAATAAAAACAATGGTTAGAAGCAAATTTGAATAATTCTTTCTTAAATTTTGAACATGATTTTATATGCTTAATGTAGTCTGGCAAATGTACTCCTGCATAACTCAAACTTGATTCATATAGCTTAGTTTTGTGTGATTCTATGTGTAGACTGTGTCTATTTCTAGTATTATACCTCTGTTCAACGGTGTTTATGGTGAAACTGTTTATTATCGGCACACTTTATCTGGATGCATTTACATCCTAGTGCTGAATCGGTCGACCTCGGCAATCTTCGAGATTCGTACTGGCAACCTTTGAAACACAAACTATGAATCGCTTAAGCATCGTTGTGCGACATCTGGCGTACACTTTACGTACTAGTACTGTTGTTGTGTACACAGCAAAGCCCAACTATAGAGTTCATGCTAGGAACAAGATTCGCATCGAGAAATGTTATACTGTATAATGTTATATAATGTGTATGTAACACAGTTGTTGGCTTAAGATAATAACGGTTTAGAAAATTCATATCGATCTATCATATTCGCGATTCAATTCAGATTTCATTTTCATTCAGTTGGCAGCACTACCGGAACCGGGACAGCTCCCTCCTTACTCCTCATTCTTGTACACAAATGCACCCAGATAAAGTGTGCCGATAATACATTCTCCTTCATATATACAAGTGTATGGAAGATATAAAGGCTAGGCAATGGTAAAATAAAATAAAGTTTAAAGTATTTCTTGCAGCTTGTCCTCCTGCCGACATCGGGCATTTCCCTAATTATTGTCTTTTGTAACTTAAATATGACTTATCTGTATTGTGAATTTCCCCAGTAAATGATTCCATACTTAATAAGGGATAGACATATGCAAAATACATTATTAGGCAAGCCTCTAAATTAAAACTATTGTTCAAAGACATTATCATAAAACATAGTTTACTAAGCTTTTTCCCTACGAACTCTGTACATTTTTGCCAGGTTAATGATTCATCCATTCACAAGCCAAGAAACTGTGTTGATGATGAGAACACAACTATGGTCTCTCCAAATGATATTGGACTAATTTCCATATTTAGATTAATCTTATGGTGAAATCTAATCACAGAAGTTTTTGTTTACTTAAAATTAACTTATTATCTTCAAGCCAGCTCAGGATATTACTCACTATATTGCCTTCCTTTAATTCTAATCCTTCAGAACTTTCATCAGCTACAAAAACAGTAATATCATCCGCAAACAAAGTTAATTGCACTCCTTGAATAGCATCGACAATTTGGACGATATCATTAATAAATACCGTACTAAAGATAATAATGGTCCCAAAACGGACCCCTGTGGAACACCATGACCTATATATCTGGCACAGGCATACACATTCTTCATGACATATTTGCTCAAATCAGTACCGGTATATATGTCAACAATCTGTCTTCTATCTCCTAAAAATGATTTGGACCAGTTATAGGCCTTTCCCCGAACTCCATACATGTATAGCTTTTCTAAAAGCAAGCTGTGGTTAATTCTATCAAAAGCTTTTGTTAAGTCTAAGAAAATACCCAAACATGCACCCTTCCCATCTAGTGTGTCATATATACGTTCAATAAAGTTAATGAATGCTGTGGTAGTTGATCTATTTTTACGAAAACCATTTTGACAACCAGCTAATATATTATGCTTCTCTAAGAATGATAATAGTCTATCGTACATAATTCTTTCCAGTATTTTGGAGAATACAGAGGGAGGCAGACAGGCCTATAGTTACCAGCGTCTTCCTCACTACTCTTTTTATGTATCGGAACAACTTTGGTTACCTTGAATTTGTCTGGAAATTTACCAGTGGTTAGTGACAAATTTATCAAATAACAGAGACGCTTGTTTATGTATTGGGAACAGCATTTAATAAGGCAGTTTGAATAACCATCTAAACCAGAAGACTTCTTTTTACTCATCTGTTTTATTAACTTCTCTATCTCCTGCTCAGTCACAGGAGTAAGAAACATGGATGATACCATTACTGTGAACTGTATTCATGTTTGTTCTTGCCATTGATGTTTGAAAATTTTCCGTTAACCTCAAAACAGCTTCTAGAAAATTGTTACTAAAGATTTCTGCAACTTCTTCTGGATAACTGACATCTTTCCCTGCATTTTTAACAGCAATATTCTTTTTTAATGGAACTAGAGTACCTTTCTCCCTTTTTTATAATGTTCCACATATATTTAGACCTGTTTTTGGAATTTTTAGCTCATTCTTATTATGCAATCTTTTGGCAGCCTTCAAAACTTCTCGATATATGTTATTATATTTCTTATAATAATACTTCAATTCAGATGAGGTGTTATTCCCTTTCACACATTTGCATAAAAACCTTAATCGTCTACTTTAATTTCTAATTCCTGTTGTAATCCACCAATTCCTATAATTCTTTACAATTACCCTTTTGACTGGTATTGCTACTTAATAATAATAGTTGAACAAACCCAAAAACTCACTGAAGGCCTCATTAGTTGAGTTATTTCTATATGCACTCTCCCAAGTTTCCTTGGCCAATAACTGGTTAAAATATGAAGAATTTTCCTTGTTAAACAATCTAGTTTCTCCGTAAATTACATTTTTAATTTTTAAATTACAGTTTCCTATTACCCTAAAATTTAGATGCACAGTTTGAGCAAAATGATCTGAAAAACCTGTATCATAATCTTCTATTTCATAATTCCAAATTTCCTCACTCAATACAACTTGATCTACTGCTGACTTTGTATCCCCAGATATTCTAGTTGGTTGATTTACAACTGCCTTTAGACCATACAATGAAAGCAACATTTCTAGCCTTTGCTGACCTCGCCCACCATTATTCCCTAAAAAATCTACATTAAAATCGCTCATGATTATTACATTTTGTTCTTATCCTGTAGGTCATCTAAAATAATTTCAATATTATTATATAAAGTTTCAAAATTACTAGATAGATTTCTATAAATGCATATAGGTATTAACTTATAATCCACTAGTTCAACAAAGCTAGCCTCGAAATGCTCCGCTACATTCAGATATTCAAATGTATCCAACTGCTTACATTTGATATTATTATTCACATATATACACGAACCTCCATACTTCATTTTATTTCTACAAAACTTACTTGTAAGAGCATAACCTTCTAATACAAAGTTTGAAATTTCATCCTCTATCAACCAATGTTCAGTTAAACCTAAAACATCATACCCTCATAGGTTATTTGCCAACAGAACCTCCATACTTAGAATTTTATTTCTTAAAGATTGAAATCTGATGGAACAAATATAGCTCTCCCTTTAGATTATTACTATTGCTACCTTTTACCTTAAAACATCCTTCTCTAGTAATACTGGTCGTTTCCTTATCCTACTTGACGTTCTTATTTCTGGTTGTTTAGCTTGCCCTCCTTCAGTTTGTCCTGATGGTGCTTCATCATCCAACTTCTCCAGTAACTCCTCTCCTCGTACATCCAAGTGACTGCTACTGACAACTCCTCTCCTCGTAAATCCAAGTGACTGCTACTGACGAGCTCAGTGGTTTCCTTACGAGTTTTCCCTCAGTACTCAGTGCTTTCTGGTATTACTGTCTCTGATGACTGAGGTAGAATCACATTAATCGCTTTCAGCTGATTTTTTTCTCCTGGGCATCCTTCTGTAATGGTAGCAGTCACTTCAACTACTTCCTCAACTCTTCTTACTTTCAATACCTGCAAATGTTCTGCAACTTCCTCATCTTTATTGAACAGCAATGGTATGGTATTATTCATGATAGTTATTCCTGTGGTCTGTCGTATTTTTTCCTTACCATATTACATAGCTGCTTTTTCCCTCTTCTGCTAATATGCATGCCATGATTTGTGAAATATCCTCGATCCATATTGCCCATACCAATTATTTCTGTCTGTATCATCAACTAACTTATTTACACAAGACTATTCAATTAAATCATATCGATCTGGAATATTACATTGTGGTCTTTAATTTGCAGAGTGCTTTCTTCACCCCAGAAATCTCATTTGATGCTTCACTCCTATCAATATAATTCGTCCCTGCCAGAATAACCACGTAGTCATTCTCATTAAGCGTTTCCATCTCTTCAAGTATCTGACTTAAGATCCTCTTTGAACAGAGCACCTGGCTTGACAAAACCTACAACTTCAGTCCCCGGTTGCATATCCCCAAGTTCGACAGCAATACCCCAACCATGGCTATCACCGTACACAACTACCTTACATTCTTTCTTCCTCAACTCCAGTGCAGGCTTCTTTGTAATGGCTGGAACGTTATTAATTTTTACACAGTCGTCTTCACTAGAGGTAATTGATTCAAGGACCTGGAACTTTTTCCTTAATTCAATACCTAGGTCTACGCCCCGATCATGATTAGTTTTAGGCCTACTGTTGCAACACCTCATAATTACTTCCGACCATGTCTCAGACTGCACTTCATTCACACAATTTAAACTAAGTCTATTACGTTTAATACTTTCAATATTTTCTCTTAACATTCGAATAATTTTATCCCTTGAGGTCAGTTCGGATAATAAATTAACACAGTCAACACACTTTCCCGATTCCGCATGCACGATGCGTGCGTCACATACACAACACTTCGCGAATTATTTTCCCTTTGCCCTATGTCCTGATCCACTTCCACTGGTATTTGACACCTTCTTCTTCCCGTCATTAAATTCTATGCATTCACTACTTTCCATTAAACTATTACATTTCTGAAAATTGTCAACAGCTTGAGGAGCAACACGACCAGCAGGTGCCATGTTTGACAGTTCTTGAGTTAACTGAAGATGAATTGCGTGAGACTTAGGCCATGATTAAGGATAAATTGCCTGGGTTTAAAGCTATAATTTTGTTTTTTTCATTCTTATGATCCCCCAGAAAATTAATTAATGCGGGTTAAAGGCCAATTACAGCATTACACGGATCGTATCCGGGATATTTGCCTCTTGATTTGCTGGAAAATGAGCGACAGGAGTGCGAATAATTGTTGACATTATTTTTTGAATTATTTGATAAAATTGTAAATTTGCTTGAAGGGTTGTCTAATTCGATATCTGCTGTTCAAGTTTCTTCCTCTTCAGGATTTTGTTACAGTGACTGTAATTACCTAATGATTGAATCTCCAGTTGTTCCTCAAATAAATGAAAGTGTTTCTCCCATTTTTATTTCTAAAGCTTCTCAAGCATGTGCCGTGGTCACAAGTGCTGATGATGTTATTCAGGAATATCGTCCTAACCTTTCACACGTAGGTAATATTGTTACTTCTAGTAATGTCACCCAGATGTTCAATCCTTCTTGTAGGCCTATTACTCGAGTGTATCATTCTAGTGAGGGTAACGTTTCCCAGGTTTCTTCTTCTACTCTCTTTTCGAGTGCTTCTGTGTCTATAACTTATGCATGTAATGTGCCTTCTGCACATGTTGGCATGCCAGCCAATATTCGATGGCACTTATTATTTGTAACTCTATCGTTTCTCAGTGTCAACCTACCTTTGCTGCACAACTTGCTTCTCGTGCGATAGTGCATAACTATTCTCCTATCCAAGTGCCATTCATACCAAGTGTTCCTTGATTTGCTTGCTTTGTCCATTGTTGACAAGCTGTATATTCAGGAAACTGATGGTTATTATTTTATGGTAATAGGTCATCTCTCTCTCTCTCTCTCTCTCTCTCTCTCTCTCTCTCTCTCTCTCTCGCAAGACATATCGTTGTTCCGTGCATATAGTTTGACACTGCCTTCAGTGTGCTAAGGTTCAATGCAGATGTAAAGGAGATTCTCTCCGATGTACAACTCTACCTACTAGCATATCTTTGCTGATGATGATCCCATGCAAGTATATCCAAGCCTTTTCATTGTAGCCAGTTTTTGAGTCATTACAGGACTGAATGTTGTCCTTGAATGTTTTACTAGATATACCGTATGATTGAATATATATGCTCAATACTCCTAAGTAATAGATAGACCTACATTTATTATAAAAGACCTGCTCATTCTACCAGAAACACTGTCTGTGCCAGCAAATCCCCTCTCAGCCACCGAGCGTTAACCTTTGGTCTGTTTGAAGCACCTAGGCTCCAGTTGGGTATGTCAATATGCCATGCTTAGAATCATCATTTAGTGACAGGAAGTAGACTGCCACGATTTATTATTGTGTTCCAGATTTACTATTATGTTCCACACTAAGGGAAAAGGTAAACAAGTGCCCTTCCATGAGTTTAATAGAGAAATAGTTGAATGCTATTTCCTGCCTAGGTAAACACTGGTGCCTATTTGTTTCATGCTTTCATTAAACATGCTCATAGATCCTCTAATATGAATATAGGCTATGACCTCTCAGTTAAAGCTGATGAAACTTATGTAATTATTGTATATGCAACTATACGCACATCCATCCATTTTAGATGAATGCGGAAACTGTGGGACCCATCTGACTGCTCTGTTGTCTGGAGTGCACATTTTATTGTCAATATTATAAAAGTGGAACCACAAAACGATATCTAAAATCAGGAAGCATGCCACCAGTTTTCCCAACTACCTTAAATACAAAACAGAGAAGTGCGAGCAACTAAGCAGCCAGTTGAAATGAAGCCATGAACAGCCTAACTGTAACGAAGGGGAAAAACAAAGGTGCAGTGGAAATATTACCACCAGCGTGTGCAACGACAATGATGCTATAGATCATGATGGTGTAGGTAGCAATATTGTACCAAAAACAGACACTACTGTCCAAACTGATTTTCAAGCTCTTATTGTTTATAATTGCAGAGAAATCAGTAATTTAAAACGTGCAAATCGTTGACTCAGTTATAAACTGAAATTCTTGTGGGATACTGTAAAGAAACTGAAAAGGCAACACGGTGAGAGTCATGAAAAGTTCAAAAATACGACTAGAAACAAATTGAAAACCAGTAGACCTGATATGGGCTTTCGGGGCTTATTCCGTGTCATGAAAACAAGGTGAAGGTATTTACGTTTCGCAGAGAACTTTACTCCACGTCTTGAAAAGAAAATCTCGACTGTTCATAAGGAAGTCTTCTACAATAATGAGATTTGGAATTTAAGAATATTTTACCGTTAGACCTGTAGTGGTACGCTCGTTCGTCAACAGATGGCTCACCGTATGCTGCCACAGCGCTCCAAGCGGGAGATGACAGCAACATTAAGCTCCAATTAAGAGGTTCATAATTCCGTGTGTGCATGAGAAGTATCAGAGAGGACGTCATACAAATTAGGGACGAATGTGGTAAAAGACATAAATAGAGACTAATAAAATAAAATGCAACGAATCTATCCACTTCATGAGATACCTAATGCTTGTGACCTTACAATGCCATTACTTTTTTTCAAATAGTTATTGTCATATCATTAAGAACGTGACGAGTCTCTTTCTCGACGTAAGACGTACATTGCTCAATGAAGGAAACTCAATTAGCTCGATGAACCTCAGAATGCTGTATGAACTCCAGAGAGGTGAAGATAAGCATCTTATACCTAGCAATTCTAAAAATATGAATGTAAAAAATGTGGTACAAAAATTCTCTGACGAAATTATTGCAGCCCTTCACACTCTTTAAAGATCACGTCTCAGATCTTGGGATAAATGAATTCGAAGATTGTGAATCCACCAAGGAGTTCTTGGAAATCATGTGGAAGTAGTTCCGAATTCATAACGTGAAGAATACGACGTATTACATCCATTCACATGATGAGACATCCATTGAGACCCATTCTTAGCCGACGATCGGGAATAGTCCCTGTTTGTCTCCCGAATGTAGAGGCCACGGTAGAGCCCTTGCAACCCATCCTCTGCTCGGTTAGTCGCAGCGCAGAGCTATTGGACAATGGACTAGCCGTTCCCAATTGTAGGCCGAAGCCTACTCTGCAACCACTGACGTTGTTCAATTTATACAACAATAAACTATATTAAGACAAGGAGTGTATTTCAACAGGAAGCGGCACATTTCTCTTCACTCATGCTGTTTATTTTAGTTTGCATTAGACGAGTTTTACCTTTCTTTGCTATTTTGCTTTACGTCGCACCGACACAGATAGGTCTTATGGCGACGATGGGATAGGAAAGGCCTAGGAATGGGAAGGAAGCGACCGTGGCCTTAATTAATGTACAGCCCCAGCATTTGCCTGGTGTGAAAATGGGAAACCACGGCAAACCATCTTCAGGGCTGCCGACAGTGAGATTCGAACCCACTATCTCCCGGATGAAAGCTCACAGCTGCGCGCTCCTAACCACACGGCCAACTCGCCCGGTAGTTTTACCTTTAATAAAGCAGTTTATTTTGCAGATTTAAATCTGAGTCGTCTTGGATATGTATTTCCCTACATACTGTAGCCTCATAGTAAGCATACCCTTATCAAATAAGAAATGAACTGTGGCTTCTTCTTTTACTTGAATAGTATGGCCGAATGCTAGCGTTCACTGTGGTAATCTTTATGCAGTTTTATTACATGAAATAGGACATAATATACGTATTTCACATTCAAATAATAAAAATGCAAATTATGTTTGCTTACAATGAAAATCAAATAGAATTTTATCAAGATATTCTTGCAATTCAGAGTTTATATGGGAAAACTTCAGAAGATAAAGGTACTAATATACCACTACCTAAAAATTCACCATCAAATGATCCTATTTTATGCGAAATGTATTTAAATAAATTGTTAATAAAGAATTTATTGCGGCCGAATGTCCATAATGATACATATATGTCATACTTTTTTTAGAATTTGACCTACATAGTAATACAGCATATTTCCTAACTCTGAGCAGTCATGTCACTCCTTGCTATATTCCACTATGGACTTGGTTCGGTTTGGGCACATGGTTATGTGGTAAGTCCCGCATGTATTGTTACATAGTTCACACGCGCAATTTACATCTGGATCATGACACACTTTTCGGGAGCAAATCTTGTGGTGGAAACCATGAACTGCAAGCCTGGTCACGACTTGCCTCATTTCACACAGAGGTTGCGTCCATCTTCTGTCTAGCATTGCATTTGCTGTGTAGAATTCCATCGGTATACCCCGCTTTTTATTTTGTAGAACTCGGAGCAGCTAGTTGTAACTTTCCGTAGTCGATAGTAGTAGAGTTATCCGTAGATCCTCTATTAGGAACGTTTCTCTTGCAAGCTCGTACACCAGTCTGGATCTGGTTGTCTTTGATACACCAAGGGCTCTTTTGACAAATCTGGATTTTGTCTTTTCTATCTCTTCCAATTGCCTGTAGTTAAGTAATTCCCATATTAGCTCGAGTCCGTATCTCAGAACGAGCAGCACCTTAGTTTGAAAAAGTGCCATTGCTGTTTCCAGTGAAATTAGATTCAGATGTCCAATGTCGTTTGTAGCTTTTATTGCGGCGGCTGTTTTCGATAAATTGTTAATTAGGTAATGGATATTTTATGAGTAAAAGTTTTGGTTTATAGATCTCGATAATTCAAGGTCTATAAAAATATTCAAGCAACCTCAACTTGTTACTAATTGGTTAACATTCTTTCCACAACATTTTCAAAAGATCACAGCTGTTTATCGAATACAATCAGTGAGATTGTTGTGATTATCAGTAATAAAATTTATTTAATTGTTCTTGCAAATGATTATCCGAAATCTTTGTCAATTAGGAACTTGAGATCTGACCAAACATCCATACAGCGATAAATACTTACTCAGGCCATACTTTTATTTTCTACAATGACGCATTTTTTTCAAAATTACGTGAATGCATATTTAAACCAAAATGACATGGATCAATATCTAGAACATTTCCTGGTTTTCTACCAACAATGGATTCATCCTTTAGATATGTTAATGGGTTGCTTTATTTTTTAAGATTAAGGGTGTATATGCATGTAATGGTTTTTTAGAATCTCTAGTTAAAGCAGAAATATTTTATTCATCATTGTTTAGAATGTACGCGTATTGTACGAAAAAGATATCTTCCTTTATAGATATAAATAATGCAAAGCATATTGTGTCTCAGATCAGATAAATTTGATAAAATATCAAGTTTGTGTTTATTCATCGAAGAATTATTCCTCGAGTAAAATAATAATGCAATATCAAATGGTTTAATAACTTGGTTATCTAACATCAAATAATCAAAACTTATATTATCTACGTTATTATTTTTATCATTTTTATAGTACGCCGACACATTGGGCAAGAATCTTGGGAAATTAACCATTGGTAAAGGCAGTTTTTATGAAATATATGATCACATTTTGTTTTTACAAACTGATTTCCCTGTTTGATTAAACATATACAGTACAACATTCTAGTTCTGAAGCGACATATGACGACAATATTTATAAGGAGATTTTATCTCTTTTATAAACTCGTCGGGTAATGTTTGTCTTTTCAAAATCGAATTCCAAGTAACTTTTTCTTGAAATTCTCGGATGAAACATTTTGATAACTTTTTATACTTAGAAATATAACCCCTATTAACGTTATTTTTAAATTTATGAATGAAATAATGTGATAAGTTTCTATATTTCGAAATGCAAATCCAATAATCTTGCCTTTAAACTCTCGAATAATTTCTTCTGATAGTTTTCTAATATTCAGATATCACTTTCCAAAGAGCTTTATCTTTAAATTCTCGGATACAATTTTGATAATTTTTGAAAATAAGAAATTATTTTTCAACAAATCTTGGCATTGAACTCACGCATAAAATTTTCTTATGTTTTTTATATTTAGATAGCAATTTCCAACTAATCTTGTCTTTGAACTCACGCATAAAAGCTTCTGATATTTTTTTATATTCCAAAATGCAATTCCAATCAAGTCTATCATGAAATTCTCTCCTAAAATCTTCTGACACCTTTCTTACAAATACAATAACTATCATAAAAGAGCTTTCAATTGCGTCATTTTGTTTAATTTATAACAACCTCTCGAAGCTGGGGGTTATCGTATAATTGTATCATACCGGTATTTCGTATTGTTATAGCTCATACGCGAGGAAAACTTCAAAATCGCCATTTTTGTATTTATGATAGTTTAGTTCTGACGTCCAGAGATTTGGCTTTGTATTATATGAATTATACCCTAAAGACCAGGGCCTATAATATATCTCTGTCCCTATACTTCGTAAAAATAAACAGACTCCTACAGATTTCTTCTGCGTTTCCGAGTTATATAAGGTTGTCGAATAAGAGAGGATTTTTGACCGATGCGGCCGTGACGAGAACTACTGCGAGAAGAATGGCGGTGTTCTATATAATTCAAATTAAACTCTTTGGAAAAATCAGATTACTGTACCATAGGGAAAAACAGACTCTCCATAAGCATTCTGTAGTACTGCAGAGATCTCAGGTAACGTTTTGTTTAGACGAAAATAAAATTATAGTGCAGTGTAATGTTCATCGAGAGTAAACTCAAGTTTACATAAGCGGAGCAGAACATGCCTCAACGTCCTCGGCTATCACAGGCCCACAACAATATTTTAGTCAAACCAGTGAAACTTGTACACGCGTATATTAAACAAGTATTAAACAAGCATATCATAAAATTAAATGTCAGAGCAAGAAATTCCGCTGAAAATAATAATAATAACTTTTCGGTATTGAAGTCCGGTTCCTTCGTTGAATGATAAGCGTAGTGGCCTTGGCTTCAGAGGTCCTAGTGTTCACTTACCGGCCGGTCTGTTGATCTTAGCCGCGTCTGGTTCAATAATTCATCTCGAAGGCTGAGTGTTTGTGTTTGTCTTGATATATCGTTATCTTCATTTACAAGCAACACGACACATTACCAATGACCACAGATACATGAAATAGTGAATGCATCCTACTACATGGGGTTGGCGTCAGGAAACTACTGTAATCACGCCAGAAAACTGGGCTTAATACACGACCCTAAGTAACTGGAAAAGATAAGAAATAATAATAATACGTAGATCGTACCGTACCGAACAGCCTTCCTGTATGCGAGTGGTGGTGGTGGTGGTGGTGAGTACAAATAGGCAACGACCCTATGCCATTCGTCGACCCACGTCGATCTTTCTCGACACCAGACCAGCCTTACACGTCGCTGTTGTGGGGTCAATGGAACACCTCCTGCAGGGACACGGGTTCGTAAGCCAGCTGCACGCAGGCGATTACCAACTGTTTGTTGTGTAACGTGGGGTGCCACAGCTGCTCGAATTTGCGCTGCTGTTGCATGGGGTTCCATCCGGTCCATCCGAATGATGCGGCGATCCTCTCTCACAGTTGTCTGTCGCGCTGGGCCTGTGCCAGGTCTACGAGTGTGGGTACCTTCATTTGACCACTGCTGCCATACACGTTGTACCGTACATGCCTGTCGGCCAACACGTGCAGCGACAGTCCTTAGCGATAATCCAGCCTCACACAGCCCAATTATCCGAGCCCTCTCAAACGGCAACAGTTGTTGATAGCGTGCTCTTCTCTGTCGTCGAGGCATGTTTGACGGGGAACACTTCACTGCACAGACTGCAAGTCAACTACGCTACATCAGAGTCCGTATACTGGAGTTGATTCCTCCGCGACCAATCACGTGGGGAGACCTGTAGCAACAACCCAATGGGTATGAAATTTTGATCGTTTATATACCTACATGGCGTCGTTCCATATCTTGAAAATCAACACAAACGACCAATGCCTTCATGGTGTTGCATTTTCCATTTTCTTAAGTGTTTTATGATTATTATTATTATTATTATTATTATTATTATTATTATTATTATTATTATTATTATTATTATTATTATTATTATTATTATTTGTTCGTATCGGATTTCTATGGACCACGTTTTTTCAGCTGTCTTCCCTGGGCTTTGAACTTTGCCCAGTGCTCCTCCATTCGTTGCCGGTGTTGCTTTTTTCTTTCCTCCGTCCACGTCTTTCCCGTCTTCAACTTTGATCTTTCTTGAAAACCCTGGTAGTTTCCTCCTGAGTGGGTTACGTTCCTGTATATATTCATAAGTGATCCCCATCTCCTTGAACCAAGCTGGCTGAGTCTTCCTATCTTTAAAATAGATAAAGATCTGGTGCGATAATCGTGTGGGAAACCTTAGTAAGTGGCCATAAAATGCAATTCTCCTTCTGCGCATTAGATCAGAGATCTTCTGGAAATGAGTATACAGTTCATAGTTATGCCGACGTCTACGAGGATCGAGTCATAAGTCATGGCAACTATTTTTTTCTCAGTAACAGGAGACAACACGGAAAATCTAAGCAATGCATTTGGACATATAGGGCATGTACTTATGCACAGTGCCTGAAGACAAATTCTGTCTTCAGGAAGTTCCCGTAGGAAAGTGACAGAACACAGGCCATTGGTAGACATTGTTTTATTATGGTATAGACAGCAAACAGGTCTCCACTGGTTACAGATCTTCGAAATAATCACCCAAGGTTTCCACTGTGTGTTGCCAGCGGTGGGGCAGTCGTTTAATACCATTCGTTGCATGTGTATCGCTAACGTGTGACACCTCTCTCCGAAATGCTGTTACGATGTACTCTTTGTTAGCAAACCGTTGTCCACGTAATGGCATCTTGACTTTGGGGATTAGATCATAGTCACACACCTAATCCTTCCCGCAGCTCTGCATGACATTGACGTGCATTTCTGCCGCGGAGAACTGCTATTTTAATATACGATCGTTGCTCTTGCTTGTTGACTTCCATTTTGTGACGCTGTCAGTCACACACTGAACTTGGGGGCATGCTTAGACCCACACTGCTGTTTACATACACCATGTAGTGGCATCACACGCAAGTACTTACCATACGTTTCCAAATGCATATTTTAGATTTTCCGTGTTGCCTCCTATTCGGGAGAAAAAAATAGTTGCCATGTCTTACTACTCGACTTCCGTATATTCATAGGATAAGATAGATAAGATATTTATTTCAATAATTAATTCCAACGAGTCAAAGGCTCATACAGAAGAGTTGTACAATGAATAATATATTCAATGGCGGATCTACAAACTCTGATACTTACCATGATATAATCAGGTGACTTAAACAGTAAAAATAGAGACAGCAATACAGAACGTATAAAAATAAAAATAAAATACCATTCTATAGTACCTTAATTATACTAAGATACTTACACTATTTAGTACTACAAGTGAGTAACAATGCAACAGGATTGGCAAAGTGGAGCGAGTGATTGTTTTAAACATTACCTATTTATATTTATATTCACCTATGAAGTATCTATTCCATAGATTTTCCTTTACCTTTCGTTTGAAAGTTATTAAAGTAGGGGCAATTTTTACGTCAGCAGGAAGTTTGTTGTATGATTGAATTGCTGAGAATTTACAACTGTTATTCCCATATTTTGAAGAGTGGATGTGATTCAAGGCCAAATCATTTGCATGTCTAGTTCGATACCTGTGGTTGTCTGAATTGGTTATTAAAGTAGTGTTGTGAAAGATTAGGTTTCTTTTTATTTTATACATTAGTAAGAAAATTAAGCTCTGTAATTATGCTGAGAGGCGGAATTTTGGTCTGAGTGTACAGATCTTTTACTGGGGTGTATAATGGTAAGTTAAATATGTTACTTATTGCCCTGTTCTGTATTACAATTAGTTCATTCAGGGAAGACTTTATACAATGTGACCAAAAATTACACAGAAGTACTGTAAGTGGCTATGTACTAGTGAATAATAAATTTGTAGGAGGAGGTGTTTAGGGATTAAATATCCAAGTCTTTTTAGTAACCCAGCAACTAGGGCGATTGTCTTAGTTATATATTCAACATGGTCATTTCAGGTCAGGTTCTCATCAATAATTAATCCAAGATATTTCACTTTATTTACTTTTTCTATTTCCGTATCATTTATGAGTAATTTATCACTATTTGAGTGAAGGGCTATTTGTTTTGAAATAAGTATGTATTTAGATTTCTGCAGATTCATTGTCAATTTGTTACACTGGTACCAGTGTAAGAGAGAATGTCCTGCTGCATGTTTTCTAAAACTGTGTCCTTACTTTGGCCCGTATAGAAGATATTGGTGTCATCAGTGTATAATGTGATATAGCCATTTACATTACATGAAGAAATGTCATTTATATAAATGAGAAATAAAATAGGACCTAGTATGGAAACTTGTGGGACACCATGGGTTACATACTTGGTAGAGCTCGAGTAATTATTCACGGTAACAAGTTGCTTTCGTCCTGTTAAGTAATTTCGAAACCAATTCAGCGCAAGGCCACGAATTCCAGCCTTTTCTAATTTTCTTAAAAGAATACTATGATCAGCTGAATCGAAGCTTTGGTAAGATCAATGAATAAGCCTGCTGCAATGTTGTTGTTGTTGTTGTCTACGGTGGATTGTAACATTGGAATGAGATCAACAGTAGCTACTTCGGTACTAGACCTCTCCCTGAACCCATATTGCCCCTTATAGAAGAAATTCTTTTTGTTTAGAAAAGCCAAAAGTCTTTTCTTCAAAACTGTTTCCATAATTTTGAAAACAATTGATTAAATCGAGATTGGCCTATAATCACTTGAATTTAGACTATTCCCTCTCTTAAACACAGGGATCACTTTAGCTATCTTTAGTTTATTGGCTATTATACCGGTAGTCAGGGACTCATTAATGATCTCTACGAGTAATTATATTATAGGGTCCTTTGATTTTTTTAATAGTGAGGTAGTAATGTCATCTATTCCGCAGCTATTCATACTTTTAAGGTTAGATATGATTGACTTTACTTCTGATACATCCGTAGGGTATAGGTAAAGGGATTCAAGACTAGTAAATTCACTGAAAGGCGCAGTATTATGTTCAGAAATACTTAGAGCTAGGTTTTTGGCAATGTTTATAAAAAAAGGAGTTGAATGAGTCACACAGAACCTGTTTATCAGTTATTACTTTGCCTTCAATTTCAAGCGTGGTACACGAGACATTCGTTACTTTGTTATTATGAATGATTTCGTTCACTAATATCCATGTCTGTTTTGGATTGTTATTATGAGATTTGAAAAGGTTTGAATAGTAGTCATGTTTGAGTCTTCTTTTTAAATTAGTTGCTGTATTTCTACACCTGAAGTATTATTTTCTCAGAAGCATGTTATTCTTGTGAGTAGGATGTTTGAGTTTTGCATGCAAGCAGTCTCGTCTCTTTATAAGGGTAAGATGATCATTAGTGACCCAAGGAATTTTCCAAGGTTTGTTTATGCCCTTTAATGTTTTATTGTGTTTATTAGGATGGCTCGTATAATTGTCTTTTTGTCGTATTTAGTTAATGAATGAATCATACAATATATCTACAGTATTTCGCAACTGTTCGCATGATATGTATCTGACTTGTGTATACCAGTGTTCATGTAGGTATTGCTCGATTCATTCTCCTTACACCTACTAGGTATTGCAGAAATATTAGAGTGAAGAGATGTTAGGTGAGTGTTTTGGTTTGGCCATAGCATGTCAAAAACTAAAATAATATGGTCACTTAAGTCATTATTAATATTTGATACTGTATAGCATAATTCAGATTTATTCACTGATATGTGATCAAGTAAGGTGCCAGCAGAGTCACTTATCCGGGTTGGATATGTTCTATTGCACTGAGCAAAACCATAGCAAGTTAGAAGATTGAGATACTTTCTTTTTAATTGCTCACTGGATAAAACATCAATATTGACATCACCTAGGAACAAACACAGCTTATTAGGACTATTAGGCTGACTGAGAAATTGTTCAACAGAACTCAGGAATGGAGTGGCACTATTCCGGTTAGGATTGTATCCGACAAGAATGTTAATGTGATTGCGACCTTTCCTTTTGAACTGATATCTGTAAATCTCAATCCACAACAAGCCATGATTCAACTCACATTTTGATATCAAATTTACTTTCCAACTATGCGATACGTAAATACCCACACCACTTCCCTCTCTACCATCTTTGTGAGCAAATACACAATCATAATTCCTGAGATTATAGAATTTAGCCTCATTGCTAGTTATCCAAACTTCAGACACAACCACAATATCCACTTCACCAATGAGGAATAACAACAACTCAATATCGTCAAGCTCATTTCTGATACTTCTGGGGTTAAGGTACAAAATCCTAACCTCACTAAGTAAATGAATTGAAATTGAACTATGACATGAGTTTATGGTAATATCCAAGGGTTTCTGCTGAATGAAAACGTCCAAACAGTTGAATTTGACTCCATAGCAACCTAGAGGATGTTTTGGGTATCCTGTTATAAGATTATTTAAAGTAGTCCTATCACTGGTCATTTCGAGGTTGAATAATGTGCCTGGGTGGCATAGACTTGGTAATATCTTCCTCTTGAAGGCGTTTAATGTCCTCGGTGTTCTGAATGCGGATTGATTCGTGATTCTCCGATTTCCTTACGTATATTTTGCAATCTTTAGTCCACACAAATTTATAACCACATCCCTTCAGGTCCCCCGCCAGTTTATGTAGGTATTTATGGGTCTGTGTCAGGTGTTCGTTTATGTAAACAGTTCTATGGGTAGCCTGAACGCCCACCTCACTCGACTTGATGTTTTTCATCTTCTTGGCCGAAAGAAATTCTTCCTTCTTGAGGCGGCTACAAATTTTCACAAGGAGAGGTGGTGGGAATTCAGGCTTTCTGGAGGGTAGTCTATGACACGCATCGATATCACAATCGGCCACTTCGACATCGAATGCTTTACCGAGGCATTTCACTATTCAAAGCGGATGTCCATTCTGAACTTTTGACAGGCCGTGGATTTCCAAATTATTTCTTCGAACATATTGTTGCAATTCTTGGTTTTCTGTCTTTAGTTTTACCACCTCTGCTTGTTTTATTTCACGTTCTTTCTCAAGATCATTTACCTTGCATTTTAAAATTGCTTTTTCAGACATCGCCATCTTGAAGTCTTCTGTAATTTTTCGAAGAGAATCTTTTACCTCGTCTAACGAGTCCGCAGAGAATGACACAGCCTTTTGAATCTCGCCCTGCTCCGTTTCTATTGCCTCAAGTTTTGAAAGTCTTTTATGAATATCTCTAGTCACGTGATTTATTTCACTAACGTTAGACACACACTCAGTCTCATTACTAAGGCATGCCGTATCGTCACACCTACCACAGTACCATTTTTTCGACTTATCATCAATAAGTTTCCTGAAATCTTTCTTATTTATTTTTACACACACTCTGTGGAGCTTTCTACGACACTTTCCGTCATATATTATGTAGTCATCTTCTGATTTTATGCTAGAGTTGCACAAGCCACACACACACGACCGAATTGGATCCGCCATCTTTCTTCACTTCGTCTTTAATCGGGCCAAGAATTTTCCTATTTTTCTATCAGGCCTTTCTTGTTCATAGCAAGGTATTCCGCTGCATACAAAGCTTCTGATCTTATGACAGTGCAGTAATATCTGAGTTTTGCGTTCAAGGATATGGACTTTTTGTTGTAAACGTCTTTAGTCAGTTTATAAGTCATTTCCATTTTATTCATGCGTGACGCGAAAGCTTCTTTTTTCAGAGATATTTGGTTCTTTCCACTCGCCAAGATTCTTCTTCTTCTTCTTCTTCTTCTTCTTCTTCTTATTATTATTATTATTATTATTATTATTATTATTATTATTATTATTATTATTATTATTATTTCGGGCAGAGTAGCTCATGTCGTAGAGCGCAAGCCTTCTGAGCTCAAGTTGAGTGGGGGGGGGGGAGTGGAACCCGGCTCAATCCAGTGGTATTTGAAGGTTTCCAAATATGCCAGCCCAAATACTTTAATATGACAATACCGGACAGCTTGCTGTTTGCAACGAGAAAGCCGATAGTGCTGCTACCTACATGGCTTGGTGTGACCAACTCTTTAAAAACATACTGTCATCTGTATGATTCTTGGCGCACTGCCGTGTTGTCTATAATGTATCAGTGTTCGTCACTAAATAATCTTACATTTATTTATTTATTGGTGACAAAAGGTCCCATGAGTCTCTGGCTCGTGATAGGGACAATACAGTACATACTTTTTTAAGGCAATACAATAATTACATTTGATATACGATGGCTTTTCTGTAAAGTGACAAGTACTTTTTTTTTTTTTTTTTTTTTTTTTACATGTTAGGATCATAATTTTTCAGAAGTATATTCAGATATTGCATGGCTGTAATATACTAAATATGGACAATATATATATTATTGTATTAATTAAAGCAAGTTATATAGAGATTATATTAAGATATCTGTAAAAGAGTAATATTCCTTCAGTTTTTTCTTAAAACATATAACCGATTTAGAGTTCTTTATAACAGGAGGCAACACATTATATTCCCTAAACATTGATGATTCTATGCCTTTCACTCCGTACTTTACTGAATTAGAATGAGAGGGATATATCCTTAATGATCCTCTAGTTTCATATCCATGAATTTCACTAAAATGGGAGAGAAGTTAACAGTAGAATGGGTTAATTTCCTGTCTAGCTTATACATAAAGACTGCTGATGAAAATGCAATTTGTTTATGGAATGGCAGAATATTTGACTCTGAAAAAACTTCATGTGATGGTTTGAGGAAGGGGAATCCATACATGATTTTGATTTTGATGGCTCTTTTTTGTAGGATTTCCAAGAAAAGTGTTATGCGCTGAACAAATTACCCAGCAAGATAATGGGCTTGGGAACTGATAAGGACCACAAGTATTTAAGAAAGTAATGACCTCGCATCTGTTTTGAGGTTACATTCTATGCCCCTTTTATTAAGAAAATCAATCAAATACTCTACTGAAATGTTACTGGGACGTAAAACCAATAATATTAACAAATATGGAACTCTAGTATACTCAAACTTGAGGGTCCACATTGTTAAACAGTACCATAAATTTCACAATCGGAAACTTGTGGGCCTGTGGCATAATGGTTATAGCGATAGTCTTGAAATTGAAAATTGAAGGCCATGACTATCGAATCCAGTCACCACATTTTTCTTTACTGTAAGAGAATAATAATAATTCTTTTCTATTTCTTTTACGTCGCTACGACACAGATAGGTCTTATGGCGACGATGGGATAGGAAAGGCCTAGGGATGGGAAGGAAGCGGCCGTGGCCTTAATTAAGGTACAGCCCCAGCATTTGCCTGGTGTGACAGAAAACCATCTTCAGAGCTGCCGTCAGTGGGGTTCGAACTCACTATCTCCCGGATGCAAGGTCACAGCTGCGCGCTCCTGACCACACGACCAACTCGCCCGATGATAATAATAATAATAATAATAATAATAATAATAATAATAATAATAATAATAATAATAATAATAATAATAATAATAATTTTCTTTACGTCCCACTAAGTACTTTAAAGTTTCCGGAGACGCCGAGGTGCCGGAATATAGTCCCGCATGCCAGTAAATCTACCTACACGAGGTTGACGTATTTGAGCACCTTCAAATACCACCGGAACGAGCCAGATCGAACCTGCCAAACTTGGATCAGAAGGCCATCGCATCAGCCGTCTGAGCCACTCAGCCCGGCTTAATTACATTATTTCAGTGTATTATTGGCATAGACTTGAGCACCAGTCCAACTAATTTAATACGTTTGTATGGTAATTCGTCATGCATAAACTTGTGAAAGAGACTTTAGGAAATTATGAACACTTCTTCCTTGTCAGGAACATTGTAGTTCACTCACGTAACCCCAATATGTGTTATATGTATATATTACGTATTTCTGTCTTCAGAGGTAAAACAGAAAATTCAAAGTACAGCAAAAGCGAGGTAGCAGCGTGCGGTGAGTTCTCCTGTAGAGTTCGGGAAGATCGGTCGTACCGAAGAAGAAGAAGAAGAAGAAGAAGTCAAAATAATGGACCAAAATTCCTGTTCCTTAATTACAGCTTCTCTTTCCCAAAATATTTATAAAGCATGGATGTTGCTAACTTATCTGCTTCCTCTGGCGCTTTGGCTGAATGGTTAGCGCTTCGTGCCCTCCCCCCCTCACCTTAATTCTTCGGAATGTTGGACCACTTCCATTTCCCTTCTGATTAGTGTTAATAGAGGATGGCTGGTCAATTGTACTTCCTCTTAAAATAATCAGCACCACGGAATGGTCAGCGTACTGGCCTTAGGTTCAGAGGGCCCTGGCACGATTCCCGGCTGAGTCGGAGATTTTAATCGCGTCTGTTAATTCCTGTAGATGGAGGGCTACGGATTTGTGTTCGTATTCATACGCGTCTTCAAGTATATACAACCCATCATACAAAAAAACAACCACAGAAATATGCAATAGTGAGTACGGTATATATCCCTCCGCATATAATTGTTGTTATGAAAGGCATCCGGCCGGAAACTAGGCTAAGTCCATACAAAATCCTGCTCTAGGTAATTGAGTAAAGGCTAGAAAGAAGAGGTGAGAGTAAGTTAGTTGTTAAATATTCCTCCCAGAGGCTGGGTGGGTACTCAAAAAAATTCTGCTTTATAATATTTAAGACACAGCGAAAAGCACGGCTAACATAATGCTCGTTTGGAGGTTTACGAAGGAGGCATTCCATATTTTAAAATTTCATTCTTAATTATTATGATTATTCGATCATTTTAACAAAAGTATTTCCACTGAGTGTAGTGCATTCCTCTCAACTGTAGCATATACAAGTATGCAGTTCACACCAACACGCTAGATGTCACCACCGTCGCTGTTCGTACTCCACTTAACGCTGTTGAGATAGAGCTGTCCGGTATTGGTGTATTAAAGTATTTGGCCAGCCTCGTGTCAATAGATTTACTGGCTTTTAAAGGGATTCCTGCGGGTCAAAATTACGGCTCTTCTGCGTCTCCTAAAACCGTGTAAGTAGTTAGTTGGACATAAATCCTATAACATGTCTTCTTCTTCTTATTATTATTATTATTATTGTACCGGAGGTACACCAACTCTGTACATTCAAACTGAGCGCCTTTTAGAAGCCCGTCTATTATATGAACAGTGAAACTCACTTTGGAAGAAGTTTGAACGTTTATCGTCAGATGTCTCTACTGTCGTCTGATGTGCTCCCTCTGGTGCGAAGATGAACAATCAATTTTCGAAGTAATTTTGTTGTGTCAAGGTTTTCAAAACTGAATGTCGGGTTCTTGGTCGAGGGGACTACACAACCTCCCAACTCACTACTCCGACACTCTATTAGTAAGTTTTTTTAGGGTGGTTGTGCTACCAGGGCCGATTTGGCAACAGTTGCCTCGCGGCCGCTTAACACGTGTTACACTTTTTCTTCATTACAATGTCTTGAACATTTATAAAAGGCACCGCCATATAAAACAGTTCACTGGAAGTGTCACTTATCCATTCGTAGAAAGTTTCTCAAATTTAATGGTTCTAGTTCTTTAATAATGTCTGTGCGACTAATTTTTTTCTCTGCAATCATTTTTAGCCCAACATTTTCTCTTTCGTATCGACTTCAGTGACAACAATGTCAATGCAATTTCTATTTCTTTGAAACTTAGAAAATGAAGGAGCACCGAGCTCGATAGCTGTAGTCGCTTAAGTGCGGCCAATATCCAGTATTCGGGAGATAGTGGGTTCGAACCCCACTGTCGGCAGCCCTGAAGATGGTTTTCCGTGGTTTCCCATTTTCACACCAGGCAAATGCTGGGGCTGTACCTTAACTAAGGCCACGGCCCTTTCCTGTTCCATCGTCGCCATAAGACCTATCTGTGTCGGTGCGACGTAAAGCCAATAGCAAAAAAAAAAATTAAGGAGCCATAAAGACTCATGTTTTCACAGCTGAGCGAGATTGACTCGTGTGTAGAACAGCACCCAATTTACCGGGCCAACTATCCAGCAGATTGCGTCGTGTGTAGGGACCTTTTAAGCCATCAAACACAATGCATTTAGTGAAGATCTAGACATTGATACTTGTCAGAGGAGAGATCTCAGTAAGATTCTTACATCATTTCGAAATTCTTTAGTATTCAGATTGACAAAGCGAGATGCCAAAACCTCAGAAATGCGTATATTAACGTCCCTTTATTTCTGTGGTAGTTTTTTATTTTTTTAACATAGATCACGGCGGAATTGTAGTAAAATATGCGCAGTACAAAAATAGACTGATTGATATTTTAAACTATCTTCAGCTTGTCCCTGGGATTTCTGGGGTCGCTGGAGAAAAGCTCTTAATTACTTACGGTTACCCGCAGCTTCGCATGCGAAGAATTTTCTTTCCAGTTTGATATGAATTTCAGCTAGTAGTACCTCGCACTGACATTCCCGCGAGGAAACGGTAGTGCTTCTGTGGTGATGGTGGTGATTATTGTTTTAAGGGGAAGTACGTCTAGGCAACCATCCTCTGGATAACGCTATTAAGAGAGGAAAAATGGAAAGGATCCGACACTTCGAGAAATTAAGGTATCGGTCAAAGAAAGACAAGGGCCAGGAATGGCGTGAAAATGAAAGACTCCCTAGGCGCCGAGTGCTCTAATTACGCTGGGGTCGGAAAAGAACAAGAGTTGACCAAGGGAGGTCGGATAGGATAAATGCCAGTGAGAAGCCTGGCACAAGTAGGGGAATGTCGGAGGTATCGGATAATTTAACTTTTCGGCCATGCTTTTTTATGGAATAGGAAAGAAATCATGTAATGCATTTTATAAGCATCTATATTCTTATATTAACGTACCCACTAGAATATATTAAATCACAATTAAAATACGGACAAAATGAACAAATTATGAGGTCATTACACGCTCGTATGTTTGAAAAATGGATGGTGGTATCGGACGGTCAATCTTTTTTAACAAAAATAGATTTTTCACATTCAAAATACAAACAAATTACGGTAACGTTTAGCAATTCTGCAAATATCACACTCATCAGCGTTGAAGATTCTTGGCGGTCTAAACAGATATTTTGTCAGAAGATCATTTAATTTATCAAAAAATGTGTCCACTTGCTCCTCGTTGAAGCCTACTGCTCGTTGCAGGTTGGCAGACTCAGCCATCGTCAAACTGAGGTTCTGGTGCCTCTTCATAAATCATAATAAAAGTCCTTTACTGCCATGATTTTAATTTTATTAAACCTGTGTTCAACTCTCAATTCCTCAGCAAACTGATACACAAGTTTTAAAGATGTTTTGTTGAGTGGCATGAGCTAGCTGTCTAGGGTCATGATATGCATGTAGGCCTACATCTTTAGCTGAGAACGTTCTCAGGTAAGAACCACTGCTCGCCGTACACACTTTTATTGGACTAAGAGCTTTAATTCTATCACCTAACGTGCTTTTTGGAACAGAGAAACGTTGACCGGCCGCTCCGATACTAATTTTATTTTCGCTGACACTATTCACGGCTTATATCATATTGCCTTCTTCCCACTGCCCTCGTGTCTTTCCCATGTTTCCCCAAACCAAAGGATAGTACTATCAGTAACTTGGATGGAACTGCAACCTATGATGTCCGATACCGCATGCCAGTTTCATGTCCGATACCGCCCAAATGACTCCCTTAAGAACTGAACTGAACGAGAACGTTCGAAAAGAAATTAATTCGAAACCCACGATATTACAGAATAAGGAATACTGTTTCTGCGAATGTATTTAAAATTCAATACAACTTATCCTTGTTGCTGCTACGTCTTGGTAAAAATAAATCCGTGCCGGCCGAAAATCACACAAAGGACAAAAATACACCACCAATCGTAAACGACCCTGCCTCTCGACTGAATAGGATGTATCCACCCTTCAAACATGCAGGCGGACCTGTGAGTAACTAAACAGGTTCTGCCACATGCTGCTAACAAAGACATCTGTGATTAAGCGACACCAGCCGCCGTCCGATACCTCCCGATCCTCCCCTAAGTGGAGGCAATGCCAGGGCTCAGCTAAAGTCGCGCTCTATGTGGGCAGTATGAAGTTTGTCAGTACGAGCACGGGGTACGAGCTTAGCTGGCGGAAGCGACACATATTACAAGAGTCTAGCCCCTGCGATCTAACTATGGCTCCACCACGCCGAATACTTCCGAACATACCCGAGAGTTATTGAGATGTAAGTGTGGCACTAACGCCGGCTACTCCTCATGTTACGGCGGTCAGTTCAAATTGTCTAAATTCTCACTCGTCAACAAGCTACTGTGACAAATACCACAAAATAACAAATATTACAAAAAGCAGGCTCAAACACAGACAAGAAATTTTAAAATGACAAATATCACAAAAAGCAGGCTCAAACACAGACAAGAAATTTTAAAATAACAAATAACTTATTTAAAAAAGCAGGCACAAACACAGGCATGAAATTTTAAAATGACAAATATAACAAAAAACAGGCTCAAACACAGGCAATAGATTTTAAAATAACCATAGAAACATACCTGGTGAATTTGACGATGCTGCTTCCTGGGCTTCTAATTTTTCACATCGGTGTCCTTGGTTGGATCACAAAAGTTTCTTTCGATAGTCTGTACACGTAATATTTTTTATTATAATGCTGCTAATTACAGTAGGCCTTAACTCGAAAATAAAACACTTATCTTACAACAATCCACGCTACACACTGCAAGTTATTACACTATATACACGAGACTGGGGACAGTCAGTTTCCGTGAAGTAAGGAAACAGCGATATTCTATGCCTCTGTGCCGTCAGGTTTCGTCACAGCTGAGCACTTCTTTTCCGTTTTCCTTTTAGTGGAAAACAATCTCCTCTGTGACACTATGCATCTTTTGCTTGACAGAGGTGCCGATTTGTCTCTCCTCAAGGGTTCGCAGCTTTCATTACAACGAACAGCAGCTATGGTCGCTTTTAGTGATGCCATATGGCGTTTAAGAACTGTGATTTCACTTTCTGATCGTATTCCTCTAATTAACTAAGTGAACTCTTCTCTTAGTTTCTCTTTTTCAGTCTCCAAAGTTAGAGTAGATTGCTTATTTCCCTTCTTCGCGAGCTCTTCTATAATATTGTCCTTCTAGTGGCACAGTGTTAATCTGTATGAATGAATAAGTCATCGTCACTGTTTCTGTCGCCATTATCATTATGCAGCGAACTAGAAACTTCATTCTGGCTCCTTCTAAGCAAGCAAATGCTATGGATATGCTTGCACATATTCCATTTTTTTGCTGGAATCAACACAGGTGCAAGTGTATTGATGAATGCAGGCACTACATTCTTCGCAAACTAATTTGCAATTGCAGTTTCAAACATTTTCTTGCACGAAATAGGTCTCCGTGACATCGGGAGATGAAGGAATTATCCAGCCATTTGCTTCTTTAATTATCAGACCTGAATTTACCTGCAAACCTGCTTTGTATCTGCTTCTAAGATCTTTAAGTTTACTCCTTACTTTTCCTTTTGTAAGTACCACCAACCTATCAAACAACTTATCTCTTACGAAGGTCATCAAAGCATGAATTGCTTTATCTAGTCGCTTGACATTTTTACCATGTAAATATATATATTTTAGTGTCCTATGTATTCTTTCGATGTGCATATTAGTGTTCAGGCCACTGTTTATTCTGTAACAATAAGCCCATGACTTTACATTTTTCAGATAATTTTCCCGAAAATATATGGCAAATTCAATTGTGTCAGGATCCTCACTAAGTTGTTTCATTACAGCTGGAACCATGATTTCAAACGCTGTGATGTCTCTTTCCTGCATTAAGGTCCTAATAAGTTTATATACCTCAGCCTGCTTCTCTTTTCCTTTCGCTTTTGAAATGTTCTTCCTCCAAGCCCTGTCTACATGCCAGGAACAGAAGAGTCGCATTTCTGGTTGTTCCATTGTTGAAATCCAGGCCGTGAAGAAAGATTCTGCCATATCATTCATAAAAACTTTAGGAGTTAATTTTCCAACCTCTTCTCTTACATACTCAAAAAATATAGAAAGGACATATTGATCGCTTCTATTAGATATGAGAAAACCACACGGGAACCCCTGTCTCATATCGTCTAGAACAAGAAGTGTGGTCAGTTCGAAACCGTAACTATTCATTCCATGAGTCCCATCGACAGAAATACAGTCGCTTCCATACTTCTTCAAGATTTCTCGCTGGACACTGTTCATGATAATTAATACAAAATCACTTGCCATTAATCCTGGGTGTTTTTCATTCACTGTGTCTTGGGGTTTATAATACAGAACACATGGATTATCACTAGAATTTACTTCATTTACCCAAGCTTCAACGCTAGTACCGTCATTACTGTGTCTCACGGACGAGGAAGATAAGTTGAAGCAGTGTTCAATGTTGTACTAGTCTTTCTTTGTTAAGAGGTGAATCCGATCTAGTTTAGAATCCGAAAGTGAGTCGCGGACCTTGTCTAGTATGGCATCAAACAAAATTTTGTTGGCGATGTCTGTAGCCAAGCTTCTTTTCTCCATTTCTGTTAGACTCAGGTGAGCTACATCTTTTTCATGCCCTACGTGTGTTGGTATATAATCAACTCTACGGGTTCCATCCTCAAACTCAAGTACCTGCATACCTGAAGGGAAGTTTCCATTTATATTGTTGCTTCCTTGAGTTTTAATATGTCTAATCCCTCTACTTTCAGAAGAGTAATGTCCCGAACGATGGCACGTATAGTAATGTCTAGTAACATTGTCAGCGCCAGGGTGCGAACCACGCTTTTTAACATATTTAGCCAAGGATTTCTTTTCAGTTTCTTCCTTCCACTGTAGAAAATCTTGCAATGTACGAAACTCGTTACGTTCCAGATAACGGAAATACAATGTTCTGATTCTAAGTGTTCATGAAAACTTTTCTTCACAGCGGTTGTAAAACTGCACAATGCACACTGTAACCTCTTCTCATTAAGATAAACAGCCCCGTGAAATTGCCGTTCATGCTGTTTAAAAACGTACTGGTTATTTAGTACTGTTTGTCGCAACTTTCACACTTATAAGCATGTTTTCTTGCTGTTTTTAAAGGGAGCTATATCTCCTAATTTGTCTGAATGTACTTCTGACACGTGTTTCCTAAGATTTTTGTTATAATCGTAGCTGTTTCCACATTCCGAACAGATATATGATTTTGGCATTTTAAAAATGATAGTACGAACTGTATAACTTAAGACACGTATATCACCAGTTAAAGATAATTTCTTCTACCGCTACAAACCGACCGTATAACTTACGACACATATATCACCTGTTAAAGATAATTTCTTCTACCACTACAAACCAGTTAAGAAAGGCGCCAGGCAACACAGAACACACTAAACGCCAGCTGGAATTCCAAAGGGAGGCGGGTCATTTACCTCCACCCCCTGGCAAGTGCATTCGATAACTCTCGGGTTTGTTCGGAAGTATTCGGCGTGGTGGAGCCATAGTTAGATCGCAGGGCTAGACTCTTGTCACATATTAGGGTCCCTCGACGAGACTCAACGAAAAAGTTCGGATCCTGCGGCAGCGGGTTACCTTTCCTCACTCTTTGCCTCCGTTACCGTGCCAAGTGGGAGAGGTGATCTTTCCGTATTGCCTCGTCTCCTTATACACATGCAAGCGAGCTGTATCTGCCGTAGAAGAACAGCTGGTGACTTCTCAAGTAATTCTTAAAGAGATACTGCTGTTCGAGGTCGGTAGATGCAGAGTGGCTCTCGGCCAACGAGCTAGAATAACATAGAGGGGCTGTAAACCTGTCATCAGCGCTCCTTGCTTGAAGCAAGTTGATAAGGGGCAGCCATGTTAACGGTTGTCAAAACAAAGCGAATTGGCGCGAGAGCATATGTTGAGGTGACAGGGAGATCGTGCATGCCAATTTAATTCCCTAAGTTTTAAGAAGTGAAAAGATAGATTCTCGCTTTCAAGATTGCCAGCCGTAAGCTCAGCGTATGGTTGTTCTAATCGGAGTAATAAAACAAAGGATATATCGTACTTTAAGTAAGTATTACTGAATTATAGCCGAGATTCCTTTTTGTAATTTCTGTTTGTAATTAAATCCATTTTATTGTTTACTTAGCGGAAGTACGGATAGCACGGTAATTCTTTGTCGAATTTTGTTTCAGATTTCGTTTAAAGAACAAGGAGTTAACGGAACAATGCGTTGTGAGGGCGAAAAGAGATAAATGGTATCCCACTCAATTCAGTTGCTTATGCTCGGTACATTTCCAGCCCTATTTAATTTTCATTCACATGTACAAATAAAGGAAATGGAGCGCCCACAACCAAGAAAACGTAACTACAAAAAAAAAAAAAAACTTATTTCGTTCAAACGTACACTAAGTATGGTAAATACAGTATTTTACTGCTATTTTTGAAATGTATACAACCTTTATTGTAGATCTCTGTTGCCTTGGTTTTTAAAACTATGCCACACTTCATAATGGACAACTTTCAAGCTTACCTTTCAGCTAGTAATCCCAGTATGATTTGGTAATGGGAGAAACATAATATCCCCCTATATTATAATAAATAATTACACTAAACGATTATTGTGGTAAAGTATTCATGGGCCGCCTCTGTGGTATACTGGTTAGCGTGAGCAGCTGCCACCCCTGGAAGCCCGGGTTCGATTCCCGGCTCGCCACGAAATTTGAAAAGGGGCACGAGGGCTGGAACGGGATTCTATCAGCCTGGGGAGGACAACTGAGTAGAAGTGGGTTCGACTCCCACCTCAGCCATCCTCGAAGTGATTTTCCGTGGTTTCCCACTTCTCATCCAGGCAAATGCCGAGATAGTACCTAACTTAAGGCCACGGTGGCTTCCTCCCCCCCCACAAGGCCCCTGTTCAGCATAGCAGGTGCAGCCCTCCCTCACATTTGTATCCCCCGACCCAATGTCTCACGCTCCAGAACACTGTCCTTGAGGTGGTAGAGGTGGAATCCGTCGCGGAGCCCGTGGGAAAAACCAACCCGGGAGGGTAAACAGATTAAGAAAGGAACACAGTACTCATGAGGATGCAATAATTATAAAAATTTGAACAGAATGAGGTTCTAACCTATTGTAGGTCCCTATGATATTTATGTCCATCGTTTTTATTCTAATTTACGCTTAACCACAACAGCCAAGCAGGGTAACGCTCTTGTTCCGATTTCGAGGCCTATTCGTATGTCACTGTGCGTTGATTTTGAACTACCCTACAATCAACTGATCGTGCCGCAATATGATGAAGTGGCGGTATTCGCTTTAATGCTTCAAGCTATCGGCAACGGTCTTTAATTCTCCCCCAGTGATTCTAAAATGCGTATTTTCTACACTTTTCGCCATTTAAAGGCTATGCCCCCTTGCTTGTGTGACAACAGGAAACATGGCGGACTTTCGTTCTATTAGCTTCACCCAGGCAGCGCTTCCGCCTCTCTATGTTATTCTAGCTCGTTGCTCTCGGCCAACAAGTGACCACGGCTGGTCCGTGGTCCAACAACTCTGCACTCCGGCCGGCCAACCGAGCAGAGGAGGGGTGGCCAAGGATCTACCTTGGCTCTACGCCTCTGCATTCGGGAGACGGGGCAGGGTTCGACCCCACGGCTGGTCCCAACCGTCGGCTGTCCTGAGAATGGTTTTCCATTCTCCTACACTAAGGCAAATGCCGGAACAGCTCCTAGTATAGGCCACGGCCGCCAACCCCCCCTCATCTTCTCCGAGCATCTCCTTCACCGTAACAAATCTCCCGACCTGAGAGACGGCGTCACTGTCTAAGAGGCCCGCCTCCCCTCTTCAGGGGAGGAATGAAAACATTTTTGTAGTAGTAGCTGCCGGTATTTTAGTGTGTGTTGTTATTCCTCTCTGTGTAGTCTGTTTTCAGAAAATCTTGGGGATTTTTACAGCACATTGGTTCATGCATTTTGATTTTGCCTGCAATTTTTCTGACTTCGGGCTGGATATGTCAACACCCACGCACACATACCTGTAAAAAGGAACCGTTTTCTGGCAAATCGCTATACATTTATGACGAAACGAAAACACCTATAGGGCCTATATTTAGTTCTAAGTCCTGTATGCAAACTCCCTTTGCTTGCAAGATCAACAGTTTACCCGTCATTTGGTTTTAATCTCGAAGTATGCGGTAAAACACATAGAAATGCATTTTGTCTGGAAATCTGTTAGAATTAGGAATAAAATGTTGTTGATGTAAGAAATTTAATTTTTAGTACACTTAGTGGGCTCTATTTTAATGGGACTCGCCGTTTAGGCAGCGTATTCATTCTTAAGGGTCCCAGGCTTACATTTTTCTGTCACTTGCTTCACGCTTTCCTTCGCTACATGGCCCCCTTTAAAGACAGTCGCCTGTACGTTGTCCCAGGTTATAATCTGTGAGAAATTTAATCTACTCTTGCAGACGTGATAAGGCCGGTTGCACGAACATACAAACACATTTTTACATTACAGTATTATATTACTAGGCTAAAGTACCTTTCTTTCGTACGGATTTATGAGCAAGGATTAAAGTGATTAATGACGCAATGAAATGTGAATTTTGAACTCACTGGGAATGGCTGAATGAATGAACTACAGCCCGCAACAGTTCTCAAATATGGATAAGCACACTTAGCACTCTCAAGAATACAACTGTAGCCTCCAAATGCTTTCCGCAGAATAGGGCCCTCATTCTTCAGCTGCCAGTTAAAAAACTAACGACAACGAATTCACACGAATGGTGATGACCAACATGGCTTCACGTGTCCCCTACTTACGCGCGAAATGAGTAGCAGTGGCGGTTTGTGCATGAAGGGCTTTTGGGCGCTGCCCCACCGCCTTTTCAAAAATATTTAACGTCATTTCACTCTGTAATTGATCACATAAAGTGATGGACAAATGTAGCGAAGTCGAACTTATAGTGGTGTGATATTCAGTTATACAATGTTATCTTTATTATTTCGGCTGTAAACATTTTGCTTTTCTATTTTCAAGAAAATGGCAAAGACCATCAGACCGTGGCTGCTGTCCAGCAAGCACGGTATTTTTTCTTTAGTCGTGAGGCTCTCGGACTGTGGCAGCACAGCCCTGAGTAGGTTCCTAGACTTAGCAACTGAGCGGGGTGCGGGAGGGACCTGGAAGGACGATATGGGCTTGTCAGGGGAAGGAAGAGTGCAGGCGGATGTATGGTCTGTCCGGCAGAGCCCTCAGTATGTTCCTAGAGTTTAGCAAGTGTGCGGGGTGCGGGAGGAGCCTGGAAGGACGATATGGGCTTGTCAGGGGAAAGAAGAGTGCAGGCGGGTGTTTGGTCTGTCCGGCGGAGCCCTCAGTAGGTTCCTAGAGTTTAGCAAGTGAGCGGCGTGCGGGAGGAGCCTGGAAGGACGTATGGTCTGTCCGGCAGAGCCCTCAGTATGTTCCTAGAGTTTAACAAGTGTGCGGGGTGCGGGAGGAGCCTGAAAGGACGATATGGGCTTGTCAGGGGAAGGAAGAGTGCAGGCGGGTGTATGGTCAGTCCGGCAGAGCGCTCAGTAGGTTCCTAGAGTTTAACAAGTGTGCGGGGTGCGGGAGGAGCCTGGAAGGACGATATGGGCTTGTCAGGGGAAGGAAGAGTGCAGGCGGGTGTATGGTCTGCCCGGCAGAGCCCTCAGTAGGTTCCTAGAGTTTAACAAGTGTGCGGCGTGTGGGAGGAGCCTGAAAGGACGATATGGGCTTGTCAGGGGAAGGAAGAATGCAGGCGGGCGTATGGTCTGTCCGGCAGAGCCCTCTGTAATTCCTAGAGTTTAGCAGGTGTACCATGCGGGAGGAGCCTGGAAGGACGATATGGGCTTGTCAGGGGAAAGTAGAGTGTAAGCGGGTGTATGGTATGTCCGGCAGAGAGCTCAGTAGGTTCCTAGAGTTTAGCAAGTGTGCGGCATGCGGGAGGAGCCTGGAAGGACGATATGGGCTTGTCAGGGGAAGGAAGAGTGCAGGCGGGTGTATGGTCTGTCCGGTAGAGCCCTCAGTAGGTTCCTAGAGTTTAGCAAGTGAGCGGCGTGCGGGAGGAGCCTAGAAGGACGATATGGGCTTGTCAAGAGGAGGAAGAGTGCTGGTGGATGTAACCGCTGAACGGCGGTGCCCTCAGCAACATCGTCAACCATTTTACAATCGACCATTAATTATTGTTAGAGATTAATTCCAAAACATTTTACAAAACAATGAATTCCATTATACTGACTATTTAAATGAAATGAAACGACGTATGGCTTTTAGTGCCGGGAGTGTTCGGCTCGCCAGGTGCAGGTCTTTTGATGTGAAGTCCGTAGGTGACCAGCGCGTCGTGATGAGGGTGAAATGACGATGAAGGCGACACATTCACCCAGCTCCCGTGCCAGCGATATTAACCAATGATGGTTAACATTCCAGACCCTGCCGGGAATCGAACCCGGGACCCCTGTGACCAAAGGCCAGCACGCTAACCATTTAACCATGGGGCTGGGCACTATTTAAATAATTCAGTTCTATAAAGAAGCTAAAATAAAGATTCAAAATGTAACCCTAACGTGACGGCACTATTTGTAGGGTGGTCAAATTGTGAAATACGTTGTCATGCTTTGAAATTTGAGCAAGGAGAGAGAAACTCGGGAGTGCAATGTTTATTTATTTTCATAAATGTTGTTATTATCACTTGTGATTGCGATCAGTGAAACAGTGCAGTGCATAGTAGTCGGGATTTATTTGCCTGTACATGTGTGTGCATAAATGCCATTGTAGTGTAGTTAATTAATTAATTAATGGCGGCACAGTCCCGCCAGAGTAAAATGTCACGAACCGCCACTGATGAGTAGCCTACTCATTAGTTCGGCGACTACAGCCAGAAACACGAGAAAGCTTGAATTTTCCTGCAAACCGTTATGAGTTACGAAGAAAATACTTGTGACGTTTCTTGCAGAACATTTAATTTCAAGGCCACACGGTGCAGTTCATTTTTCGATAAAGCCAACCATTTACCCGTTATTTTAGGTGATGTAGGGGGAAAATGGCCATATTTGGAACATCCCCTTGTAAAATTCCCCACTAGTTCGAAACGGTGAAATATATCAAAATCAACAGTATTCTTGCGTGACTCGGGATTTCAAGCTATACCGTTACTAAATGTCAGCTCAGTCGGTGCTGTCGTTTCCGAGCGTATCCGGAACAAACAAACAGACAAATAGATACAAGATTATGGATTTTAATAACACGACGC
The DNA here is from genome assembly GCF_040414725.1 of Anabrus simplex. NCBI lineage: Eukaryota > Metazoa > Arthropoda > Insecta > Orthoptera > Tettigoniidae > Anabrus > Anabrus simplex. The sequence continues at coordinate 434,408,613 of NC_090267.1, forward strand.
CATAGAGCTGTTTACAAACGGGGGATTGTAGAGTTCATTCACAGATACTACATCTTCTCCCGCTTTTCTCGCACCCTTGTGATATCGCGGGTGCGATTTGTGTCGAACATGTAATAAGGTCCTGTTTTACGGTCGATGCCCTTCCTGACATCAATCCTATGTGGAGGGATGCATTCACTAGTAAGTGTTTCTATGGTGGTTGGTAGTGTAGTGTGTATATGAATATGAGTGTGTTGGGACAAACACACAGACCTCGCATCAGAGGGATTCACCAGATGCGACTAAAATCCCCCGACCCGGCCAAGAATTGAACCTGGGACCCTCCGAACCGAAGACCTGACCTTTCACCCAAGGAGCCAGACAGACTATGACATATTATTAATATAAAATACTCCCATCCCCTAGTCCTGGATCTCCTGAAACTGGGAAAAGAACATGAATTTATTGCAATCCATTTGTTTGTATATGATTTTCCTTGTTACATTTTTAATCTATTACTACATTAAATTAAACCTAATAGTAGACATGACATAGACTTTTGGGCTTATGGCGTGTCAAGAAAATAAGGTGAAATTATTTACGTTTCGCAGAGAACTGTGCTCTGCGTCATCAGAAGAAAATCTCGACTGTCCACGAGAAAGGCTTCTAGAAGCCGAGTTCTCTGCGAAACGTAAAAAATTTCACCTTATTTCCTTGACACGGCATAAGCCCATAAGCGTATATCATGTCTATAAGTACGGGCCGCGTAAGCATCAATGGCAACATTAAACCTAATAGTGTTTATTGCCAATTCTTGTAATTATTACTTTTCTTTCCTTTTGACCTAGAAGTTATACTTGGGTATGCATTGTTATATTCTAGGACAAGCATGTAACATACCCTTCATTTGTTAAGTTAGCGCTTGTTTATTTTATTTTGCCTCATATATAAAATATTGAAATGAAAATCCACAGCCTGTTTCCAGTCATTTGACCTAGTCAGGGATGGAATGAATGAAGCCCCCATCTAGCGGCGAAGATAGGAATTGTGCCGGCTGCCGAAGCCTGTCGCACTTGCCTGTGGCAATGATTAATGACAGATGAAATGAAATGATAGTGGAGATTATTGCTGGAATTAATGATGATAGGGAAAACCGGAGTACCGAGAGAAAAACCTGTCCTACCTTTGTTCAGCACAAATCTCACACTGTGACCGGGACTGGAACCGCGGAACTCGTTGGGTGAATGGTCAGTGTACTGGCCTTTGGTTCAGAGAGTCCCAGGTTCGATTCCCGGCCGGGTCGGGGATTTTAACCTTCATTAGTTAATTCTAATGGCTCGGGGGCTGGGTGTTTGTGCTGTCCCCAACATCCCTGCAACTCACACAGCACACATAACACTATCCTCCACCACAATAACACGCAGCTACTACACATGGCAGATGCCGCCCACCCTCATTGGAGGGTCTGCCTTACAAGGGCTGTACCCGGCTAGAAATAGCCACACGAAATTATAATTTTTTATAATTAATTCATTTTTATGAAAATACATTTATTACATTTTTAAATGACAATTACTCTGTCATTTATAAAATTGTGTATGTATTAAGGTCGCACCTATTGCATACCTCAGGTGAAAAGTGCCTCTTTACGATCTTTGAACATAAATAAACTATTTAAGTCGTCTGTATAAAAGAACGGGCGGATGCTGTTGCCATGGTAACGCGAGGGCTGGACCATATTGATCTGCACTGACTGCTGAGTAAGTCAGTAGAACAAACTCTCAGCTGATGATGCATTTAACTTTTACAAAGACATACACTATTGTCAGAGGTATGAACTGTTGATATAAATGCACACACAAGCCGGAATGTTCTCGTTGTGAAAATGATAACTCGAGACAGGCAAATATAGAATTTCAATTTCTAAACGATGGCTAGTAGCGCTATGGGAACAAGGAATTTTACG